>NC_068438.1:36703241-36763241 GCF_023373465.1 Oncorhynchus keta | reverse complement strand
CGCACGCACGCATGCACACGCGCACACGCACACGCGCACACGCACACGCGCAGACTCTAAACTCCCTCTCCGCCATCCAACTGGCAGGCTGAACATATGCCCGTTTGATGCAGCATCATAAATGATGTGGTGAGGGGGAAAAGAACCCCAAGATGCCATGTTGTAATGGAGCTGAAAATAACCTCTTAATTGGCCTTCATAAGCCACACCCAGGCATTAAACAAGACATTTAAACGCCTGCTTTCCCCCTCTTACTTTTAGAGGTCCCAGTGGTGTTTTCTTTGCATTGAACAGAACTGACACATTAATTATGGCCCTGCCACTTTATGCATATCGATTTGGCTGCTGCTGATGCTGGTGTGATGGAGGTGATGGAAAATGATATGATTCAAAACAGGAGACTTGGAACACAGCGGCAATTAGTGATGTGTTATTAGAGTAATTGCATGTTTTTAGTAAAACGTTCCTATACCACACACACCCACATGTGCACATAACAGCACATATAAACACAAATACTCACACTTAGAAAAAGCTGAACTGGGAACATAAATAATGGAAGTCGCAGGCGTATTTGAGAGTTTTGTGTGGAATACCTTGTCAATAAAATGATAGCGAGAGAGCGCTAAAATACTCCCATGACCCTCTTGCTAACTTTCCTGTAGGGTTAAAAAAAATCTGGGAACTTTGAATACATTTCTTGGTTTCCTAGACTTCCTGGATGGAGGATTACGGATTTCCTGCTTATTCCCTCCTGATTCTGGGAATCCTCCAACCGGTATTTCAGGAAAAACAGGGAATTAATAGAAAGTTCACATGATTTCTCAACCCTACTATCTTGGTTGGCTAATTCTAAATGAACATAAGTAGGCTGAATAAAAGATTGGATACAACATAAAGTGAATTCCATTGCTTATCTGAGATTGTGGGTTAAAACTGACACAACCTGACGTAACCCCGCTAACTATCCAGCTGTGATTCATCACCATTATAACCAGTGCAACGGCCATTAGGATGGTCTCACCATGTTGGGACCAGATAAGGTTGACCTCCACCTACCACTGGATTTGAACTCTGGGTGACCATTGATTGACCACCTCCTGACCCCTGGTCAGGCTGGAAGACAGAACAGGAACAGCCGCCTGTCCATTAGCCAGTCTGCAGATTGTTCCTAGCATACGGCTCTAATACTGTTAGATCTGGTCATATTGGGAGATGTATAGAGGGGACGTAGCTGGAGCAGGCAGGGTTACGCCTGTGTCACAGGGACTATAGTTCAGAGATAGGAGCAGCAGTTTGGCCTGCTCAGAGTGCTAAGCACCATGGCTGCTGTGCTGCTCACCCCAGTGAGGGACAGTAAGCTCTCTACAGCCAGGGAGAATGGGTAACGGTTAGGTCTGTTTGGTGCTGAAGGTTATATGCACATATGTATTGATGGTTAGTCCAGCACTGTCTGTTTATCTACCCAAAGGAAAACTTTCAGAGAAATACAGTACTCTGAGACTACCATGAGAGGCTTTAGTTTTTATAACCTATAAGATATCATGCACAATGCCATACATTAATATTAAAGAGGGAAAATTACCCTTTAATACTTTGACTAAATATCTACTATCTCAGTCATTGCAGTGACTGTTATCTCCCCCCAGTGACTTGCCTCCCCCTCCTACCCACACCTCCCCCATCGCTCCCTTATCCCCCAAATTGCTGCTCCCCAACTGTCTATATATGATAACCATTTGAGTCCAACACCCAGTGCAGCCAACTCCACCCCCTCAGGGCATGAAGAATCAGATAGCAGCACACTGACTGGCTGCTAATGAAATTAGCTGCTTTTCTCATAAGCCTTAATAAGTCACTTGACTCGATTAAGGATGATGCGGAGGGAATGAGACAGGGGCAGGAGGGGGAGAAGGGAGGGAATCATAGGTAGGAGGGGGAGACGGGAGGGAGGGAATCATAGGTAGGAGGGGGAGAAGGGAGGGAGATAATCATAGGTAGGAGGGGGAGAAAGGAGGGAGGGAATGAGGAGGGGGAGGAGGGGGGACGGGAGGGAGGGAATCATAGGTAGGAGGGGGAGAAAGGAGGGAGGGAATGAGACAGGGGAAGGAGGGGGAGAAGGGAGGGAGGGAATCATAGGTAGGAGGGGGAGACGGGAGGGAGGGAATCATAGGTAGGAGGGTGAGAAAGGAGGGAGGGAATCATAGGTAGGAGGGGGAGACGGGAGGGAGGGAATCATAGATAGGAGGGGGAGAAAGGAGGGAGGGAATGAGACAGGGGAAGGAGGGGGAGAAGGGAGGGAGGGAATGAGACAAGGGCAGGAGGGGGAGAAAGAATGGAGGAAATGAGACAGGGGCAGGAGGGGGAGAAAGAATGGAGGGAATGAGACAGGGGCAGGAGGGGGAGAAAGGAGGGAGGGAATGAGACAAAGGCAGGAGGGGGAGAACGGAGGGAGGGAATCATAGGTAGGAGGGGGAGACGGGAGGGAGGGAATCATAGGTAGGAGGGGGAGACGGGAGGGAGGGAATCATAGGTAGGAGGGGGAGAAAGGAGGGAGGGAATGAGACAGGAGCAGGAGGGGGAGGAGGGGGAGAAAGAAGGGAGGGAATGAGACAGGGGCAGGAGGGGGAGAAAGAAGGGAGGGAATGAGACAAGGGCAGGAGGGGGAGGAGGGGGAGAAAGAAGGGAGGGAATGAGACAGGGGCAGGAGGGGGAGAAAGAAGGGAGGGAATGAGACAAGGGCAGGAGGGGGAGAAAGGAGGGGGAATGAGACAGGGGCAGGAAGGGGAGAAAGGAGGGAGGGAATGAGACAAGGGCAGAAGGGGGAGAAAGGAGGGAGGGAATGAGACAAGGGCAGAAGGGGGAAAAAGAAGGGAGGGAATGAGACAAGGGCAGGAGGGGGAGAAATGAGGGAGGGAATGAGACAAGGGCAGAAGGGGGGAAAAAGAAGGGAGGGAATGAGACAAGGGCAGGAGGGGGAGAAAGAAGGGAGGGAATGAGACAAGGGCAGGAGGGGGAGAAAGGAGGGAGGGAATGAGACAGGGGCAGGAGGGGGAGGAGGGGGAGAAAGAAGGGAGGGAATGAGACAGGGGCAGGAGGGGGAGAAAGAAGGGAGGGAATGAGACAAGGGCAGGAGGGGGAGGAGGGGGAGAAAGAAGGGAGGGAATGAGACAGGGGCAGGAGGGGGAGAAAGAAGGGAGGGAATGAGACAAGGGCAGGAGGGGGAGAAAGGAGGGGGGAATGAGACAGGGGCAGGAGGGGGAGAAAGGAGGGAGGGAATGAGACAAGGGCAGGTGGGGGAGAAAGGAGGGAGGGAATGAATTGGGCAGAAGGGGGAGAAAGGAGGGAGGGAATGAGACAATGGCAGGAGGGGGAGAAAGAATGGATGGAATGAGACAGGGGCAGGAGGGGGAGAAAGGAGGGATGGAATGAGACAGGGGCAGGAGGGGGAGAAAGGAGGGAGGGAATGAGACAGGGGCAGGAGGGGGAGAAAGGAGGGAGGGAATGAGACAGGGGCAGGAGGGGGAGAAAGGAGGGAGGGAATGAGACAAGGGCAGGAGGGGGAGAAAGGAGGGAGGGAATGAGACAAGGGCAGGAGGGGGAGAAAGGAGGAGGGAATGAGACAAGGGCAGGAGGGGGAGAAAGAATGGAGGGAATGAGACAAGGGCAGGAGGGGGAGAAAGGAGGGAGGGAATGAGACAGGGGCAGGAGGGGGAGAAAGGAGGAGGGAATGAGACAAGGGCAGGAGGGGGAGAAAGAATGGAGGGAATGAGACAAGGGCAGGAGGGGGAGAAAGAATGGAGGGAATGAGACAAGGGCAGGAGGGGGAGAAAGGAGGGAGGGAATGAGACAAGGGCAGGAGGGGGAGAAAGAATGGAGGGAATGAGACAAGGGCAGGAGGGGGAGAAAGAATGGAGGGAATGAGACAAGGGCAGGAGGGGGAGAAAGGAGGGAGGGAATGAATTGGGCAGAAGGGGGAGAAAGGAGGGAGGGAATGAGACAATGGCAGGAGGGGGAGAAAGAATGGAGGGAATGAGACAGGTGCAGGAGAGGGAGGAGGGGGAGAAAGAAGGGAGGGAATGAGACAGGGGCAGGAGGGGGAGAAAGAAGGGAGGGAATGAGACAGGGGCAGGAGGTAGGAGGGAGGCGGGGGGCAGGAGTCATAAATATTCCTCATCCCCTCTCCCCATGATACCTTCCTCATAGCACCCACCTCCGAACCACTCTCCTACCCCCTGGCTCTTCCTGGGCCCTTTCTGGTTCCTGTGTATTTTTAACATTCAGTCAGACATGGGGGAGGGTCAGTTTTACTGACATCGTTAACTTATTTGAGTGGCAGATGTCAGCCAGGCGGAGGGGTCTGACTACACTGGTCCACACCCCAGCTGGGTGTCCCACACGCCCCTTCACTCCTGTCTGTCATCCCCCTTTACTTCACACACCCGTCTGGTGTGGCACCCAGGGAGAAATCCAACACGAGATGGTCACTCTCACTGAGGCTCAGGATGAATGAGGCAGGACAGTGGCTGGACCTCTTGGACAAGACTGCTCCAGCTCCTGTGTGTTGGTGCGTGTACGCGGTGTGTGTAAACTGGTGCCAGTGCAGGGCAGTGTGGGAGCAGACCAGTGCCCGTGTGTTGTGACACCAGCTCCACCAGCTCAGGCCCAGTCCCAGTATAGCAGGTGGAGTGGGGGGGTGCTTGTGTTGTTGACACCAGTGTGGCATGTGTTGCTGGGTTCCTGTGGATAAACGCCCATCCTCATTAATCACAGGTCCTGAGCCCGCGCCCTGACAGCCTGCAACCTGGCTCCCCAGCCCCTCCCCCAGCCCCTCCCCCTCCTGCACTCTGGTAGGAACGCACTGGCCTATTATCTCTACACAGGAAGACGATACGGCTATGACAGGTGCCAGAGGATATTTGACCACCAACCCCCACCTCCCCACAACCCCCCACCAAGCACCCTCCATCTCAGGTTCATGAGTTCTGATCCGTCGGGCCAAAGTTCAATGGATTTGCCAGGTCGTCACAGCAACTCTTGACAACATCAGATGTCAGACTGAGAGTTGGCCGTCCATGACTGAGTCAAACAGCCTCTCATACCCATTCACTTCCTACTGGAGCGAGGGAAAGGGGAGTTAGGATGGGAAGGAAGGAAGAAAAAAGGAGAGGGGGAACCAGAGTCATTCTGTTCCCCTCTACTCCCACTTCTCCTTGGCTCATCTCTCTGTGGTTGGAGAGTTGGGGGGTGTTAAGGGGTGTTGTGAACTTGGGGTCCAGCCCAGACTATTGTACAGAGGGGATGTGGGGCTCACAGCAGTGCTGTGGCCATGGTCTAGTTGTGTCATGAGCACACAGCTGAACTGTCACTTTGTCTAATTGTGAAGGATCGGCCCACCAGAGGCTCAAAGCTCACTGACCCTCTGTCAGTCTCTTGTTAGCTCTGTCCTGTCTTTCTGTCTGTCTGTCTGTCTCTCATCAGCCCCTGTCTTGTCTGTCAGTCTGTCGGTCTCTCCCAAGCCCTGTCCTGTCTGTCAGTCTGTGGGTCTCTCCCTAGCCCTGTCTTGTCTGTCAGTCTGTCGGTCTCTCCCTAGCCCTGTCCTGTCTGTCAGTCTGTGGGTCTCTCCCTAGCCCTGTCTTGTCTGTCAGTCTGTGGGTCTCTCCCTAGCCCTGTCTTGTCTGTCAGTCTGTGGGTCTCTTCCTAGCCCTGTCTTGTCTGTCAGTCTGTGGGTCTCTCCCTAGCCCTGTCTTGTCTGTCAGTCTGTCGGTCTCTCCCTAGCCCTGTCCTGTCTGTCAGTCTGTCGGTCTCTCCCTAGCCCTGTCTTGTCTGTCAGTCTGTTGGTCTCTCCCTAGCCCTGTCCTGTCTGTCAGTCTGTCGGTCTCTCCCTAGCCCTGTCTTGTCTGTCAGTCTGTCGGTCTCTCCCTAGCCCTGTCCTGTCTGTCAGTCTGTCGGTCTCTCCCTAGCCCTGTCTTGTCTGTCAGTCTGTTGGTCTCTCCCTAGCCCTGTCCTGTCTGTCAGTCTGTCGGTCTCTCCCTAGCCCTGTCTTGTCTGTCAGTCTGTTGGTCTCTCCCTAGCCCTGTCCTGTCTGTCAGTCTGTCGGTCTCTCCCTAGCCCTGTCCTGTCTGTCAGTCTGTTGGTCTCTCCCTAGCCCTGTCCTGTCTGTCAGTCTGTCGGTCTCTCCCTAGCCCTGTCCTGTCTGTCAGTCTGTCGGTCTCTCCCTAGCCCTGTCTTGTCTGTCAGTCTGTGGGTCTCTCCCTAGCCCTGTCCTGTCTGTCAGTCTGTCGGTCTCTCCCTAGCCCTGTCCTGTCTGTCAGTCTGTCGGTCTCTCCCTAGCCCTGTCCTGTCTGTCAGTCTGTTGGTCTCTCCCTAGCCCTGTCCTGTCTGTCAGTCTGTTGGTCTCTCCCTAGCCCTGTCTTGTCTGCCTCCACCGCTAAGACCTAGGATCCACTCACACTGACTCAATACTAACTGAATCCAATGTGTTTTGATTACTGAATGCTACCCTCTACATAACTATATAGCCTGATTACTGAATGCTACCCTCTACATGACTCTATAGCCTGATTACTGAATGCTACCCTCTACATAACTATATAGCCTGATTACTGAATGCTACCCTCTACATGACTCTATAGCCTGATTACTGAATGGTACCCTCTACATGACTATATAGCCTCATTACTGAATGGTACCCTCTACGTAACTATATAGCCTGCGTGTGTGTGTGTTTGGGAGGGGGGGGGACTAAGTGCTGTAGAGGGCAGTAGAGTGGTGTTAGAGTAATGACTGGGGGGTGAAAGGCCATCCCTGATGTGATCCTGATTGGAGAGCAGATTGATCAGAGCCCTGGGGTCATCAGAGGGTCAACTGGGGGTCAGGACTGATGATGACCTGGGGTCGTCTATAGGTCGTCTATACTCATCCCAATGCCTATTCACAACCAATGACTATTCACATGTTCAACTTACAGACATAGCATGGGTCTTCATCAATAGGTAGAATCGTCAGCCATCAGAGCTCAGACCAATCTGCCATTTTGAATCCTTTAGACACACAACCCATCAGCCTGCACTCTGAGTGGATGTGTCTCCATGGCAAGGCTTGAGGATTTACCACACAGTGAGGGGCGTTGAGGTTGGACGCGTGGCGTGCATTTCTAATTACATTCTAATTGGACAGTCATAGAGGTGACCTTTCTACTACTGTAATTCTGGAGTGTCCTGGGTCCTGGCAGTGTCCTGTGGGGGGGAATGATTAAAAAGCCACCAGCGGCTGGAGTGATGAAGAGGGGGAAAGTGACAGGTACCACAACAGAAACATATGAGCCCTCAGCCAGCTGCTGCCGATGTGTGAGTAGCAGAATGCTAGAGGTCTACTGACTGGAGGAGACTAGAGATGCACTGACTGGAGGAGACTAGAGATGTACTGACTGGAGGAGACTAGAGATGTACTGACTGGAGGAGACTAGAGATGTACTGACTGGAGGAGACTAGAGATGTACTGACTGGAGGAGACTAGATATGTACTGACTGGTGGAGACTAGATATGAACTGACTGGAAGAGACTAGATATGTACTGACTGGTGGAGACTAGATATGAACTGACTGGAGGAGATGAGATGTACTGACTGGAGGAGACTAGATGTACTGACTGGAGGAGACTAGAGATGTACTGACTGGAAGAGACTAGATATGTACTGACTGGTGGAGACTAGATATGAACTGACTGGAGGAGACTAGAAAGGTTCTGACTGGAGGAGACTATATGCACTGACTGGAGGAGACTAGATGTACTGACTGGAGGAGACTAAATGTACTGACTGGAGGAGACTAGAGATGTACTGACTGGTGGGATCTATAGGGAGGAGACTAGGTGTACTGACTGGAGGAATCTATAGGGAGGAGACTAGATGTACTGACAGGAGGAGACTAGAAAGGTTCTGACTGTAGGAGACTAGAGATGTACTGACTGGAGGAGACTAGAAAGGTTCTGACTGGAGGAGACTAGATGTGCTGACTGGAGGAGACTAGAAAGGTTCTGACTGGAGGAGACTAGAGATGTACTGACTGGAGGAGACTAGAACGGTTCTGACTGGAGGAGACTAGATGTACTGACTGGAGGAGACTAGAAAGTTTCTGACTGGAGGAGACTAGATGTACTGACTGGAGGAGACTAGAAAGGTTCTGACTTGAGGAGACTAGAGAAGTACTGACTGGAGGAGACTAGAAAGGTTCTGACTGGAGGAGACTAGATGTAATGACTGGAGATATGTACTGACTGGAGGAGACTAGAAAGGTTCTGACTGGAGGAGACTAGATGTGCTGACTGGAGGAGACTAGAAAGGTTCTGACTGGAGGAGACTAGAGATGTACTGACTGGAGGAGACTAGAAAGGTTCTGACTGGAGGAGACTAGAGATGTACTGACTGGAGGAGACTAGAACGGTTCTGACTGGAGGAGACTAGATGTGCTGACTGGAGGAGACTAGAAGGGTTCTGACTGGAGGAGACTAGAGATGTACTGACTGGAGGAGACTAGAAATGTTCTGACTGGAGGAGACTAGATGTACTGACTTGAGGAGACTCGATGTACTGACTGGAGGAGACTAGAAAGGTTCTGACTGGAGGAGACTAGATGTACTGACTGGAGGAGACTAGATGTACTGACTGGAGGAGACCAGAAAGGTTCTGACTGGAGGAGACTAGAGATGTAGATGTACTGACTGGAGGAGACTCGATGTACTGACTGGAGGAGACTAGAAAGGTTCTGACTTGAGGAGACTAGACTAGAGATGTACTGACTGGAGGAGACTAGAGATGTACTGACTGGATGAGACTAGATGTACTGACTGGAGGAGAGTAGATGTACTGACTGGAGGAGACTAGATGTACTGACTGGAGGAGACTAGATGTACTGACTGGAGGAGACTAGATGTACTGACTGGAGGAGACTAGAGATGTACTGACTGGAGGAGAGTAGATGTACTGACTGGAGGAGACTAGATGTACTGACTGGAGGAGACTAGAGATGTACTGACTGGAGGAGACTAGATGTACTGACTGGAGGAGACTAGATGTACTGACTGGAGGAGACTAGAGATGTACTGACTGGATGAGACTAGATGTACTGACTGGAGGAGACTCGATGTACTGACTGGAGGAGACTAGAGATGTACTGACTGGAGGAGACTAGCGATGCACTGACTGGAGGAGAGTAGATGTAAGTCGCTCTGGATAAGAGCGTCTGCTAAATTACTTAAATGTAAATGTAAATGTACTGACTGGAGGAGACTAGATGTACTGACTGGAGGAGACTAGAAAGGTTCTGACTGGAGGAGACTATATGTACTGACTGGATGAGACTAGATGTACTGACTGGGGGAGACTACAAAGGTTCTGACTGGAGGAGAGTAGAGATGTACTGACTGGAGGAGACTAGAAAGGATATGACTGGAGGAGACTAGAGATGTACTAACTGGAGGAGACTAGAAAGGTTCTGACTGGAGGAGACTAGATGTACTGACTGGAGGAGGCTAGAAAGGTTCTGACTGGAGGAGACTAGAGATGTACTGACTGGAGGAGACTAGAAAGGTTCTGACTGGAGGAGACTAGATGTGCTGACTGGAGGAGACTAGAAAGGTTCTGACTGGAGGAGACTAGATGTGCTGACTGGAGGAGACTAGAAAGGTTCTGACTGGAGGAGACTAGAGATGTACTGACTGGAGGAGACTAGATGTACTGACTGGAGGAGACTAGAAAGGTTCTGACTGGAGGAGACTGGAGATGTACTGACTGGAGGAGAGTAGAGATGTACTGACTGGAGGAGACTAGATGTACTGACTGGAGGAGACTAGGGATGTACTGACTGGAGGAGAGTAGAGATGTACTGACTGGTGTGATTTGGGTAGAGAGGCTGATGGCTCCTTCCTGCCTGACTGCTCTGTCTTGCCTGGTGCATCTTCACCCCTAATGACTGATGTCTGAGCTGAAACCACAGGGAGGGAGGGTGTGTGTGTGTTTGTGAGGTCGTGTGTGGGGTATTTTTATGCTCAAATATTTGTTTATTCTCATCAATTTTAACCGGCTGTGGTCTTCTCTGTATCAATGTGTGGTGAAACTACTTGTTGTGATGCAGCTAGAATGCTGGTGGTGACTTACTTTGACTCCAGCTCTAGAGGTGCACGAGCCTGGAACTAATTCCTGCATATTTATTTGGCTTGGTGTGAGCAGAGCAAGCTAAGTGCTAAAACCCCACTTAATATTCCTGCTTGGAGACAGTAACAGGAGCACATCTCAGGGGAGAGGAGAAGAGTCTCAGAGAGCCCACAGAGGAATAATACAGGAGCATTACAATGTCAAAATAATTCATTTGGGGACACCTGTATTGATTTGAAGTGCTGCTGTCTGCTATTCCAGCTGTCTTCTATTATTTTATATATCAATTAGAGCTAGACTAATATCTGGGAGAGAGGGAAAGAGCTGTGCTGAAATAATCCTCCTGGTAAGTTACCATCTCCTTACAGCCACCCTCTCCACTGACAAATGATTCTAACTGCCCTCACTGCCTGATCCTGCTACATCTTGTCTTAATTATTGTCAAAACGTGGCCTCTTTTTTAATTATAGCCCCATTACGGCAGTTATTTTAACCTTACTATTAAGATAGATGCTGCAGGATGAGGTAGTGAAGGTTTGTGTTTATTGGTGTGTGAGTGTGTAATGTCACCTCTACCCTGCCTAGGTCTATTGTACGGTTGTTTCTATCCATCCCTGATCCATCATGTACTAATATATTGTGCCGTTGGCCGGTGTGTGTGTGTGTGTGCGTGTCTGGGATGATGACATGCAGTGTGGGTGTGTGTGTGTGTGTGTGTGTGTGTGTGTGTCTGGGATGATGACATGCAGTGTGTGTGTGTGTGTGTGTGCGTGTCTGGGATGATGACATGCAGTGTGGGGTGTGTGTGTGTGTGTGTGTGTGTGTGTGTGTGTGTGTGTGTGTGTGTGTGTGTGTCTGGGATGATGACATGCAGTGTGTGTGTGTGTGTGTGCGTGTCTGGGATGATGACATGCAGTGTGGGTGTGTGTGTGTACACATGTGTCTGGGATGATGACATGCAGTATGGTTGTGTGTGGGCAGCCTACCGTCCTCTGCCCTCTGACCCCTGACATCTCTTGTTGTTCCTCGAGTCTCTCTACATGTGTTCATCCCTCACACCTTACCTGAGTATGCCCAACACTCCCCCCTGTCCCTCCCACTCCCCCTTCACACTCACCCCAGTCAATCACACATGCACCCCATATTCTTTCTGGAAGCCCCTTATTAACAGGAGAGGAGAACAGAAGAGGAAGAGTGTGGAACAGGAGAGGAGAACTAAAGAGGAAGAGTGGGAACAGGAGAGGAAGAGTGGGAACAGGAGAGGAGAACTAAAGAGGAAGAGTGGGAACAGGAGAGGAGAACTAAAGAGGAAGAGTGGGAACAGGAGAGGAAGAGTGGGAACAGGAGAGGAGAACTAAAGAGGAAGAGTGGGAACAGTAGAGGAGAACTAAAGAGGAAGAGTGGGAACAGGAGAGGAAGAGTGGGAACAGGAGAGAAGAACTAAAGAGGAAGAGTGGGAACAGGAGAGGAGAACTAAAGAGGAAGAGTGGGAACAGGAGAGGAGAACTAAAGAGGAAGAGTGGGAACAGGAGAGGATAACTAAAGAGGAAGAGTGGGAACAGGAGACGAGAACAGAAGAGGAAAAGTGGGAACAGGAGAGGAAGAGTGGGAACAGGAGAGGAAGAGTGGGAACAGGAGAGGAGATCTAAAGAGGAAGAGTGGGAACAGGAGAGGAAGAGTGGGAACAGGAGAGGAGAACTAAAGAGGAAGAGTGGGAACAGGAGAGGAAGAGTGGGAACAGGAGAGGAGAACTAAAGAGGAAGAGTGGGAACAGGAGAGGAAGAGTGGGAACAGGAGAGGAGAACTAAAGAGGAAGAGTGGGAACAGGAGAGAAGAACTAAAGAGGAAGAGTGGAAACAGGAGAGGAGAACTAAAGAGGAAGAGTGGGAACAGGAGAGGAAGAGTGGGAACAGGAGAGAAGAACTAAAGAGGAATAGTGGGAACAGGAGAGGAAGAGTGGGAACAGGAGAGAAGAACTAAAGAGGAAGAGTGGGAACAGGAGAGGAGAACTAAAGAGGAAGAGTGGGAACAGGAGAGAAGAACTAAAGAGGAAGAGTGGGAACAGGAGAGGAAAACTAAAGAGGAAGAGTGGGAATAGGAGAGGAAGAGTGGGAACAGGAGAGAATAACTAAAGAGGAAGAGTGGGAACAGGAGAGGAGAACTAAAGAGGAAGAGTGGGAACAGGAGAGGAGAACTAAAGAGGAAGAGTGGGAACAGGAGAGGAGAACTAAAGAGGAAGAGTGGGAACAGGAGAGGAGAACTAAAGAGGAAGAGTGGGAACAGGAGAGGAGAACTAAAGAGGAAGAGTGGGAACAGGAGAGGAGAACTAAAGAGGAAGAGTGGGAACAGGAGAGGAGAACTAAAGAGGAAGAGTGGGAACAGGAGAGGAGAACTAAAGAGGAAGAGTGGGAACAGGAGAGGAGAACTAAAGAGGAAGAGTGGGAACAGGAGAGGAGAACTAAAGAGGAAGAGTGGGAACAGGAGAGGAAGAGTGGGAACAGGAGAGAAGAACTAAAGAGGAAGATTGGGAACAGGAGAGGAAGAGTGGGAACAGGAGAGGAGAACTAAAGAGGAAGAGTGGGAACAGGAGAGGAAGAGTGGGAACAGGAGAGAAGAACTAAAGAGGAAGAGTGGGAACAGGAGAGGAGAACTAAAGAGGAAGAGTGGGAACAGGAGAGGAAGAGTGGGAACAGGAGAGGAGAACTAAAGAGGAAGAGTGGGAACAGGAGAGGAGACCTAAAGAGGAAGAGTGGGAACAGGAGAGGAAGAGTGGGAACGGGAGAGAAGAACTAAAGAGGAAGAGTGGGAACAGGAGAGAAGAACTAAAGAGGAAGAGTGGGAACAGGAGAGGAAGAGTGGGAACAGGAGAGAAGAACTAAAGAGGAAGAGTGGGAACAGGAGAGGAGAACTAAATAGGAAGAGTGGGAACAGGAGAGGAGAACTAAAGAGGAAGAGTGGGAACAGGAGGGAGAACTAAAGAGGAAGAGTGGGAACAGGAGAGGAGAACTAAAGAGGAAGAGTGGGAACAAGAGAGGAGAACTAAAGAGGAAGAGTGGGAACAGTAGAGGAGAACTAAAGAGGAAGAGTGGGAACAGGAGAGGAAGAGTGGGAACAGGAGAGGAGAACTAAAGAGGAAGAGTGGGAACAGGAGAGGAAGAGTGGGAACGGGAGAGAAGAACTAAAAAGGAAGAGTGGGAACAGGAGATAAGAACTAAAGAGGAAGAGTGGGAACAGGAGAGGAGAACTAAAGAGGAAGAGTGGGAACAGGAGAGGAAGAGTGGGAACGGGAGAGAAGAACTAAAGAGGAAGAGTGGGAACAGGAGAGGAAGAGTGGGAACAGGAGAGGATAGCTAAAGAGGAAGAGTGGGAACAGGAGAGAAGAACTAAAGAGGAAGAGTGGGAACAGGAGAGGAGAACTAAAGAGGAAGAGTGGGAACAGGAGAGGAAGAGTGGGAACAGGAGAGGAGAACTAAAGAGGAAGAGTGGGAACAGGAGAGAAGAACTAAAGAGGAAGAGTGGGAACAGGAGAGGAGAACTAAAGAGGAAGAGTGGGAACAGGAGAGGAGAACTAAAGAGGAAGAGTGGGAACAGGAGAGGAGAACTAAAGAGGAAGAGTGGGAACAGGAGAGGAGAACTAAAGAGGAAGAGTGGGAACAGGAGAGAAGAACTAAAGAGGAAGAGTGGGAACAGAAGAGGAGAACTAAAGAGGAAGAGTGGGAACAGGAGAGGAGAACAGAAGGGGAAGAGTGGGAAGATAAAGGAGCAGGGAACAGTCAGAGTGAATCATTTAGAAGTAGAAATATGGGAGATAGGAAGGGTAGAGATTTTCTGTTTTGGGGGGAGTTTTTGTCCCCCCCCCATTAATGCTCCATCCAATGTCCCAGTTTCCAGTTCCACCAGGGCATTACAATGAGCATGACACAGGTCAGTCAAGCCTGACCTGCCTGCCTTTGTGGAGCTCCTCTCATCTCAATGAGTCTGCTGCTAGAGCTGAGCCTGAGTTCACTAGTGGCGCTAGCAGAGTGCTGTGGGTAAGGACTTGAATAGACATCCGTTAGAACAGGTGGGTTTTATAGGCCTGCATCTCTGCCTCGCATTCTCCTCAGCCTGTGTGTGTGTGTGTTTGTAACTTTGCGTTTGTCATGGAGCTCACACTCCATCGTAGCTTGGCCCCAGCGGGGGTGCGACAGTCAGCCCTGCCCATGTGAGAGGCTGTGTCCGGTCTGGCGGGGAGCAGGGTAACGAGGTGTCAGAGCAGCTGAATGCTTTGTCCTGGAGGTGAGAGGAGCAGGGATGGCACAAAGACTGTCCTGCAGAGAGAGAGAGTCCTGTCTATATGTCTGTTCTTTGTGTCTGCTGTCTGTCCTCCCTCCCTGCCACGCCAGTTTGGCCAATAAAGGAAGCAGAGCCAGGCAACATTATGGCATCAGGACGCTTTGTGCCTGTTCACCTCCCTCTCCCTCTCTCTCTCTCCCCTCTCTCCCCCTCTCCCCTAGCTCCCCCTGTCTCCCCCCTAGGGGGAGTTCAGCACCTGACCTATCTCTGGGATGTGAATGGGGAAAACAGGCCATGTTGCACCCCTGGAGAGTTAAAGTAGATGAAGAGTTAAAGTAGATGAAGAGTTAAAGTAGATGAAGAGTTAAAGTAGATGAAGAGTTAAAGTAGATGAAGAGTGAAAGTAGTTAAAGTAGATGAAGAGTTAAAGTAGATGAAGAGTTAAAGTAGATGAAGAGTTAAAGTAGATGAAGAGTTAAAGTAGTTAAAGTAGATGAAGAGTTAAAGTAGATGAAGAGTTAAAGTAGTTAAAGTAGATGAAGAGTTAAAGTAGATGAAGAGTTAAAGTAGATGAAGAGTTAAAGTAGATGAAGAGTTAAAGTAGATGAAGAGTTAAAGTAGATGAAGAGTTAAAGTAGATGAAGAGTTAAAGTAGTTAAAGTAGATGAAGAGTTAAAGTAGATGAAGAGTTAAAGTAGATGAAGAGTTAAAGTAGATGAAGAGTTAAAGTAGATGAAGAGTTAAAGTAGATGAAGAGTTAAAGTAGATGAAAGTTAAAGTAGATGAAGAGTTAAAGTAGTTAAAGTAGATGAAGAGTTAAAGTAGATGAAGAGTTAAAGTAGATGAAGAGTTAAAGTAGATGAAGAGTTAAAGTAGATGAAGAGTTAAAGTAGATGAAGAGTGAAAGTAGTTAAAGTAGATGAAGAGTTAAAGTAGATGAAGAGTTAAAGTAGATGAAGAGTTAAAGTAGATGAAGAGTTAAAGTAGATGAAGAGTTAAAGTAGCTGAAGAGTTAAAGTAGATGAAGAGTTAAAGTAGATGAAGAGTTAAAGTAGAGTTAAAGTAGATGAAGAGTTAAAGTAGTTGAAGAGTTAGATGAAGAGTTAAAGTAGATGAAGAGTTAAAGTAGATGAAGAGTTAAAGTAGATGAAGAGTTAAAGTAGATGAAGAGTTAAAGTAGATGAAGAGTTAAAGTAGATGAAGAGTTAAAGTAGATGAAGAGTTAAAGTAGATGAAGAGTTAAAGTAGATGAAGAGTTAAAGTAGATGAAGAGTTAAAGTAGTGAAAGTAGTTAAAGTAGATGAAGAGTTAAAGTAGATGAAGAGTTAAAGTAGATGAAGAGTTAAAAGTGAAGAGTTAAAGATGAAGAGTTAAAGTAGATGAAGAGTTAAAGTAGATGAAGAGTTAAAGTAGATGAAAGTTAAAGTAGATGAAGAGTTAAAGTAGATGAAGAGTTAAAGTAGATGAGTAGTTAAAGTAGATGAAGAGTTAAAGTAGATGAAGAGTTAAAGTAGATGAAGTTAAAGTAGATAAAGTAGATGAAGAGTTAAAGTAGATGAAGAGTTAAAGTAGATGAAGAGTTAAAGTAGATGTTAAAGTAGTTAAAGTAGATGAAGAGTTAAAGTAGATGAAGAGTTAAAAGATGAAGAGTTAGATGAAGAGTTAAAGTAGATGAAGAGTTAAAGTAGATGAAGAGTTAAAGTAGATGAAGAGTTAAAGTAGTTAAAGTAGATGAAGAGTTAAAGTAGATGAAGAGTTAAAGTAGATGAAGAGTTAAAGTAGATGAAGAGTTAAAGTAGATGAAGAGTTAAAGTAGATGAAGAGTTAAAGTAGATGAAGAGTTAAAGTAGATGAAGAGTTAAAGTAGATGAAGAGTTAAAGTAGTTAAAGTAGATGAAGAGTTAAAGTAGATGAAGAGTTAAAGTAGATGAAGAGTTAAAGTAGATGAAGAGTTAAAGTAGTTAAAGTAGATGAAGAGTTAAAGTAGATGAAGAGTTAAAGTAGATGAAGAGTTAAAGTAGATGAAGAGTT
This sequence comes from Oncorhynchus keta, assembly GCF_023373465.1. Classification (NCBI taxonomy): domain Eukaryota; kingdom Metazoa; phylum Chordata; class Actinopteri; order Salmoniformes; family Salmonidae; genus Oncorhynchus; species Oncorhynchus keta. The sequence continues at coordinate 36,746,782 of NC_068438.1, read as the reverse complement.
AAAGTAGTTAAAGTAGATGAAGAGTTAAAGTAGATGAAGAGTTAAAGTAGATAAAGTAGTTAAAGTAGATGAAGAGTTAAAGTAGATGAAGAGTTAAAGTAGATGAAGAGTTAAAGTAGATGAAGAGTTAAAGTAGTTAAAGTAGATGAAGAGTTAAAGTAGATGAAGAGTTAAAGTAGATGAAGAGTTAAAGTAGTTAAAGTAGATGAAGAGTTAAAAGATGAAGAGTTAAAGTAGATGAAGAGTTAAAGATGAAGATAAAGTAGATGAAGAGTTAAAGTAGATGAAGAGTTAAAGTAGATGAAGTTAAAGTAGATGAAAGTTAAAGTAGATGAAGAAAGTAGATGAAGAGTTAAAGTAGATGAAGAGTTAAAGTAGATGAAGAGTTAAAGTAGATGAAGAGTTAAAGTAGTTAAAGTAGCTGAAGAGTTAAAGTAGATGAAGAGTTAAAGTAGCTGAAGAGTTAAAGTAGATGAAGAGTTAAAGTAGATGAAGAGTTAAAGTAGATGAAGAGTGAAAGTAGTTAAAGTAGCTGAAGAGTTAAAGTAGATGAAGAGTTAAAGTAGCTGAAGAGTTAAAGTAGATGAAGAGTTAAAGTAGATGAAGAGTTAAAGTAGCTGAAGAGTTAAAGTAGATGAAGAGTTAAAGTAGATGAAGAGTTAAAGTAGATGAAGAGTTAAAGTAGCTGAAGAGTTAAAGTAGATGAAGAGTTAAAGTAGATGAAGAGTTAAAGTAGTTGAAGTAGATCAATCTTTTACCTTTTTGATTTTGTTCTTTCTAAAGTGAAGAGCTCCTCTCCTTTTCTTCCAAAGCCCATCACCAATCTCCCTCTCTCTCTCTCTCTCTCTCTCTCTCTCTCTCTCTCTCTCTCTCTCTCTCTCTCTCTCTCTCCTATCTCTCTCTCTCTCTCTTCTCTCTCCCTGTCTCTCTCTCTTTTGCTCTCTCTCCCTCTCTCTTTCTCTCTTTTGCTCTCTCCCTCTCTCTTTCTCTCTTTTGCTCTCTCTCCCTCTCTCTTTCTCTCTCCCTGTATCTCTCTCTCCCTATTGCTCTCTCTCTCTCTCTCCCTCTCTCTTTCTCTCTCCCTGTCTCTCTCGGACTCTCTCTCTCTCTCTCTCCCTATCTCTCTCTCTCTCCCTCTATTGCTCTCTATCTCTCTCTCAATTTCAATTCAAGGGGATTTATTAGCACGGGAAGCATATGTTAACATAGTAGATAATATACAAAAGTGAAATAAACAATACAAAATGAACAGTAAACATTACGCTCTCTCCCTATCTCTCTCCTCTCCTCTCCTCTCCTCTCCTCTCCTCTCCTCTCCTCTCCCTATCTCTCTCGCTCTCTCGCTCTCGCTCTCGCTCTGTCTCTCTCTCTGTCTCTCTCTCTGTCTCCCTCTCCCTTTCTCCCTCTCACTCTCTCCCTCTCTCTCCTTATCTGTCCCTCTCTCTCTCCCCTTTATCTCTCCTTCCCTCCCTCCCTCTCCCTCCCGCTCTCTCCACCTCGATCTCACCTTCCCTCCCTCTCCCTCCCTCTTTCCTTGTGCTGCATATGCATCATTGAGTGATGATGTGAGAGGCCAGGCTAGGTGGAGAGCCTCGTGTCTTAGCTGTTTGTGATCTTTCCACCACGGCTTGTTGTCTTGTGTTAGCTGTTTGTGTTCTCTCAGCCACGGCTTCTTGTCTTGTGTTAGCTGTTTGTGTTCTCTCAGCCACGCTTCTTGTCTTGTGTTAGCTGTTTGTGTTCTCTCAGCCACGGCTTCTTGTCTTGTGTTAGCTGTTTGTGTTCTCTCAGCCACGGCCTCTTGTCTTGTGTTAGCTGTTTGTGTTCTCTCAGCCACGGCTTCTTGTCTTGTGTTAGCTGTTTGTGTTCTCTCAGCCACGGCCTCTTGTCTTGTGTTAGCTGTTTGTGTTCTCTCAGCCACGGCTTCTTGTCTTGTGTTAGCTGTTTGTGTTCTCTCAGCCACGGCCTCTTGTCTTGTGTTAGCTGTTTGTGTTCTCTCATCCACGCTTCTTGTCTTGTGTTAGCTGTTTGTGTTCTCTCAGCCACGGCTTGTCTTGTGTTAGCTGTTGGTGTTCTCTCATCCACGGCTTCTTGTCTTGTGTTAGCTGTTTGTGTTCTCTCAGCCACGGCCTCTTGTCTTGTGTTAGCTGTTTGTGTTCTCTCATCCACGCTTCTTGTCTTGTGTTAGCTGTTTGTGTTCTCTCATCCACGGCTTCGTGTCCTGTGTTAGCTGTTTGTGTTCTCTCAGCCACGGCCTCTTGTCTTGTGTTAGCTGTTTGTGTTCTCTCATCCACGCTTCTTGTCTTGTGTTAGCTGTTTGTGTTCTCTCAGCCACGGCTTGTCTTGTGTTAGCTGTTTGTGTTCTCTCATCCACGGCTTCTTGTCTTGTGTTAGCTGTTTGTGTTCTCTCAGCCACGGCTTGTCTTGTGTTAGCTGTTTGTGTTCTCTCAGCCACGGCTTGTCTTGTGTTAGCTGTTTGTGTTCTCTCATCCACGCTTCTTGTCTTGTGTTAGCTGTTTGTGTTCTCTCAGCCACGGCTTCTTGTCTTGTGTTAGCTGGTTGTGTTCTCTCATCCACGCCTCTTGTGTTAGCTGTTTGTGTTCTCTCAGCCACGGCTTCTTGTCTTGTGTTAGCTGTTTGTGTTCTCTCAGCCACGGCCTCTTGTCTTGTGTTAGCTGTTTGTGTTCTCTCATCCACGGCCTCTTGTCTTGTGTTAGCTGTTTGTGTTCTCTCAGCCACGGCTTCTTGTCTTGTGTTAGCTGTTTGTGTTCTCTCAGCCACGGCCTCTTGTCTTGTGTTAGCTGTTTGGGTTCTCTCAGCCACGGCTTCTTGTCTTGTGTTAGCTGTTTGTGTTCTCTCAGCCACGGCTTCTTGTCTTGTGTTAGCTGTTTGTGTTCTCTCAGCCACGGCCTCTTGTCTTGTGTTAGCTGTTTGGGTTCTCTCAGCCACGGCTTCTTGTCTTGTGTTAGCTGTTTGTGTTCTCTCAGCCACGGCTTCTTGTCTTGTGTTAGCTGTTTGTGTTCTCTCAGCCACGGCCTCTTGTCTTGTGTTAGCTGTTTGTGTTCTCTCAGCTTGTCTTGTGTTAGCTGTTTGGTTCTCTCTTGTCTTGTGTTAGCTGTTTGTGTTCTCTCATCCACGCCTCTTGTCTTGTGTTAGCTGTTTGTGTTCTCTCAGCCACGGCTTCTTGTCTTGTGTTAGCTGTTTGTGTTCTCTCAGCCACGGCCTCTTGTCTTGTGTTAGCTGTTTGTGTTCTTTCATTCAGCCACGGCTTCTTGTCTTGTGTTAGCTGTTTGTGTTCTCTCAGCCACGGCCTCTTGTCTTGTGTTAGCTGTTTGTGTTCTCTCATTCACGGCTTCTTGTCTTGTGTTAGCTGTTTGTGTTCTCTCAGCCACGGCTTCTTGTCTTGTGTTAGCTGTTTGTGTTCTCTCAGCCACGGCTTCTTGTCTTGTGTTAGCTGTTTGTGTTCTCTCAGCCACGGCTTCTTGTCTTGTGTTAGCTGTTTGTGTTCTCTCAGCCACGGCCTCTTGTCTTGTGTTAGCTGTTTGTGTTCTCTCAGCCACGGCTTCTTGTCTTGTGTTAGCTGTTTGTCTTCTCTCATCCACGCCTCTTGTCTTGTGTTAGCTGTTTGTGTTCTCTCAGCCACGGCTTCTTGTCTTGTGTTAGCTGTTTGTGTTCTCTCAGCCACGGCCTCTTGTCTTGTGTTAGCTGTTTGTGTTCTCTCATCCACGGCTTCTTGTCTTGTGTTAGCTGTTTGTGTTCTCTCAGCCACGGCCTCTTGTCTTGTGTTAGCTGTTTGTGTTCTCTCATTCACGGCTTCTTGTCTTGTGTTAGCTGTTTGTGTTCTCTCATTCACGGCTTCTTGTCTTGTGTTAGCTGTTTGTGTTCTCTCAGCCACGGCTTCTTGTCTTGTGTTAGCTGTTTGTGTTCTCTCAGCCACGGCCTCTTGTCTTGTGTTAGCTGTTTGTGTTCTCTCATTCACGGCTTCTTGTCTTGTGTTAGCTGTTGGTGTTCTCTCATCCACGGCTTCTTGTCTTGTGTTAGCTGTTTGTGTTCTCTCAGCCACGGCCTCTTGTCTTGTGTTAGCTGTTTGTGTTCTCTCAGCCACGGCTTCTTGTCTTGTGTTAGCTGTTTGTGTTCTCTCAGCCACGGCCTCTTGTCTTGTGTTAGCTGTTTGTGTTCTCTCAGCCACGGCCTCTTGTCTTGTGTTAGCTGTTTGTGTTCTCTCAGCCACGGCCTCTTGTCTTGTGTTAGCTGTTTGTGTTCTCTCAGCCACGGCCTCTTGTCTTGTGTTAGCTGTTTGTGTTCTCTCATCCACGCCTCTTGTCTTGTGTTAGCTGTTTGTGTTTGCTCTCCTCTCTAATATATGAACTGCTCTACTCCAGTGCCCACCTCCTCCTCCCATTATATCACTGAGGCTGTGTTTTTTCTGTGTTTGTTTGCCCTCTCCAGCTCTAGAAGGGCTTCATCTAACTGCTCTCCGTTATTAGGCCCACGGCAGGGGGGTGATGGACACCTCTGTGCATCCTCTGCTCTATGGAGGGAGTGATGGGTCAGCACTTTATGAAGGCCATTTGTGTGTTTGTGCTATTGTCATCTCTGGTTCTCTCTCAGGGCCTAATCTATGGACAATCTACAGACAGACAGACAGACAGACAGACAGACAGACAGACAGACAGACAGACAGACAGACAGACAGACAGACAGACAGACAGACAGACAGACAGACAGACAGACAGACAGGAATACTGGCTCCCTGAGGAGTCTCTCTATGTGAAAAACATAATAGTTTTTCATCAGGGTTATTGCACCAGGAGCAGTGGTTTTTACCCTCTGGTTGTTTCCCATAGAGAGGCCTCTGATGTGCATTTAAACCATTAAGGGCTGTTTCTCTCTGCTCTGTTGTTCTTGTACTGCAGCAGAACACTGGTCTCAGACACATAACACTTTCCTTTAATTACAAATAGGGAAATGCCTCCATCATTGCATTGTTTGTACTGTGTACTGTTAAGATCATATTCTTGTGATGATGCAGTGGGAGATTTAAAGCTTAGACCTTGTAAACAGAATAGTGTCCATAGTATCCATCCATCCATCTATCCATCCATCACACCTTAACCCTCTGATCTCTCTGACTGGATTTGCATCTTTCCTGGTGATCATAGGCTGAATTTACACAGGCATCCCAATTCTAATATCTTTCTATTAATTGGTCTTTTGACCAATCAGATCAGCTCTTTTGCCAATAGTTGGTATTTTGACCAATCAGATCAGCTCTTTTCCGCTAATTGGTCTTTTGACCAATCAGATCAGCTTTTTTTCCTATAACTGGGCAAAATATCAGAATGGGTCTTCCTGTGTAAACACAGCCATTTAGTCAACGGCATGGTCTGAATGACCCAGTCATACATGAACAGTAGCATTTACACAGCAGTAGGACTGTTCAGGTAAGGCACACACGCAGTAGCAGGAACAAGCTGATTCCCATCCACTCTCACGGTGGCCGTGGTTCATCAAGTGAAGACCTCTGGCTCCTCTGAAACCACCAGTGTTTGATTTCTGTTAGAGTAATTGGATGTAAAACACAGGGACAAGAGGAAAGACAAACATCAGAATCAACGTTGAACCAATCACAGCATCACACAGAACAGAAAGGATACAGGCAGCAATCCCCCTGGACTACAAATCCCTTTTCACAAATCCCCTTGTTTGGAAACCATGAAACCGGATTCCTGTAACAAGTCTCTGATCAGAGGAGACGTGGCCCAAAGGAGACAATTAGAGCAGAACGGCCCTTTATTTCTCCTTCACTTACTGACTCATCCTCCTGCCTCTCCCCTTGCCACCCCCTCCCCAGCCCAGCACCCAGCCTCTCCCCCTGACTCTCCCCCTGCCACCCCCCTCCCCAGCCTAGCATCCTGCTCTCTCCTCCTGCAGCTGAGCCTTTTAATGCCCTGGATGGGGAGCGTGTTCACGCAACATACTGACCAATCTACACTGTTAGTGTGTGTGTGTGTGTGTGTTGATGTTGATGTTGTGTCTTTGTGTTTGTTGCGTTTCAAGCCAGACCCTGATGGTTAGTGTGTGTGTGTGTGTGTGTGTGTGTGTGTGTGTGTGTGTGTGTGTGTGTGTGTGTGTGTGTGTGTGTGTGTGTGTGTGTGTGTGTGTGTGTGTGTGTGTGTGTGTGTGTGTGTGTGTGTGTGTGTGTGTGTGTGTGTGTGTGTGTTTGTTTGTTGTGTTTCAAGCCAGACCCGGATGGTTAGGGTGTGTGTGTGTTTGTTGCGTTTCAAGCCAAATCCTGATAGTTAGGGTGTGTGTGTGTTTGTTGCGTTTCAAGCCAAATCCTGATAGTTAGGGTGTGTGTGTGTTTGTTGCGTTTCAAGCAAAATCCTGATAGTTAGGGTGTGTGTGTGTTTGTTGCGTTTCAAGCCAAATCCTGATAGTTAGGGTGTGTGTGTGTTTGTTGCGTTTCAAGCCAAATCCTGATAGTTAGGGTGTGTGTGTGTTTGTTGCGTTTCAAGCCAAATCCTGATAGTTAGGGTGTGTGTGTGTTTGTTGCGTTTCAAGCCAAATCCTGATAGTTAGGGTGTGTGTGTGTTTGTTGCGTTTCAAGCCAAATCCTGATGGTTAGGGTGTGTGTGTGTTTGTTGTGTTTCAAGCCAAATCCTTATAGTTAGGGTGTGTGTGTTAAGTGTGAATTCTTCCCAGTAGACATGGCACTCCCTTTTGACTTGTGGCATTTCAATTAGACAAACCAAGCACAGTAAACATCCATGAAAACGTGTTGTCAGGAAGAACAGTTGTTCTATGTCTGGGAGCAGTTGGTGGCAGTTATCCAGTTGTTAATTCCAGTAATTTTGCCCTGCTTCACTTCTGATTAAAGTGAATGAGGATAATTTCTTGATTATGGTTTGGCCCCCGCCTGGGAGCCTGAGGACAGGGTTAGGGTTAGGGTTAGGGTTAAGGCTCTCCAGAGGGTAGTGAGGTCTGCACAACGCATCACCGGGGGCAAACTACCTGCCCTCCAGGACACCTACACCACCCGATGTTACAGGAAGGCCATAAAGATCATCAAGGACATCAACCACCCGAGCCACTGCCTGTTCACCCCGCTATCATCCAGAAGGCGAGGTCAATACAGGTGCATCAAAGCTGGGACCGAGAGAGTGAAAAATAGCTTCTATCTCAAGGCCATCAGACTGTTAAACAGCCACCACTAACATTGAGTGGCCGCTGCCAACACACTGACACTGACTCAACTCCAGCCACTTTAATAATGGGAATTGATGGGAATGATGTAAATATATCACTAGCCACTTTAAACAATGCTACCTTATATAATGTTACTTACCCTACATTATTCATCTCATATGCATACGTATATACTGTACTCTATATCATCGACTGCATCCTTATGTAATACATGTATCACTAGCCACTTTAACTATGCCACTTTGTTTACATACTCATCTTATATGTATATACTGTACTTGATACCATCTACTGTATCTTGCCTATGCTGCTCTGTACCATCACTCATTCATATATCCTTATGTACATATTCGTTATCCCCTTACACTGTGTATAAGACAGTAGTTTAGGAATTGTTAGTTAGATTACTTGTTGGTTATTACTGCATTGTCGGAACTAGAAGCACAAGCATTTCGCTACACTCGCATTAACATCTGCTAACCATGTGAATGTGACAAATAAATGTGATTTGATTTGATTTGATATACCACACATGTACAGTGCCTTCAAAAAGTATTCACCCCCCTTGACTTTTTTCAAATGGTGTTGTTTTATAGCCTGATTTTTTAATTTTTTATTGAGATTTTAATATTGGCTTACACACAATATCTCATACAGGCAATGTGGAATTATGTTTTTAGAAATGTTTATTGATTAAAAATGAAAAGCTGAAATGTCTTGAGTCAAATAATATTCAACCCCTTTGTTATGGCAAGCGAATATAAGTTCAAGAGTTAAAATGTGTCACATAACAAGTTCAATGGACTCACTCTGTGTGCAATAATACTGTAGCATTTAACATTATTTTTGAATGATTACCTCATCTCTGTACCCCACACATGCAATTATCTTTAAGGTCACTCAATTATCTGTAAGGTCACTCAGTCAAGCAGTGAATTTCAAACGTAGATTCAACCAGAAAGACCAGGGATGTTTTCAATGTCTCTCAAAGCAGGGCACCTACTGGTAGATGGGTGAAATAAACATTTAAAAAATACATTGAATATCCCTTTGAGCATGGTGAAGTTATTAACTACAATTTGGATGGTGTATCAATAAACCCAGTCACAACAAAGATACAGACATCCTTCATAACTCAGTTGCCAGAGAGGAAGGAAACCACTCAGGGATTTCACCATGACTTTAAAACAGAGTTTAATGGCTGTGATAGGAGAAAACTGAGGATGGATCAACAACATTGTACTGTAGTTACTCCACAATACTGTAGTTACTCCACAATACTAACTTAAATAACAGAGTGAAAAGAAGGAAGCCTGTACAGAATACAAATGTTCATTCTGTTTGCAGTAAGGTGCAAAAGGAAAATAAAAAAAAAATGTGGCAAAGAAATGTACTTTATGTCCTGAATACAAAGTGTTATGTTTGGGGCAAATACAACAAAACATATAGAATAGTACTACTCTTCATATTCTCAAGCATGATGGTGGCTGCATCATGTTATTGATGTGCTTGTCATCAGCAAGGACTAGGGAGTTTTTTAGGATACAAATAAATGGAATAGAGCTAAGCACAGGCAAAATCTTACAGGAAAACCTGGTTCAGAGGAAACACCCGTACTCCTGGCGACCATGTCAGCGTGCATTGTGCCCGGCCCGCCACAGGAGTCGCTAGTGCACGATGTGACAAGAACATCCCTGTTGGTCAAACCCTCCCCTAACCCGGACGACGTTGAGCCTATTGTGCACCGCCCCATGGGTCTCCTGGTCGCGACCAGCTGCGACAGAGCCTGGACTCCAACCAGGATCTCTAGTGGCACAGCCAGGACTGCGATACAGTGCCTTGCCCCACTGAGCCACTCGGGAGGCCACTGAATTTAGGCTGTAACACCAGAAAATGTGGAATAGGTCAAGTGGTATGAATACTTTCTGAAGTCTCTGTATCACTACTACACTATTCTCTGTTAATGTACACTATACCACACATTTTAACCACTACACTATTCTCTGTTAATGTACACTATACCACACATTTTAACCACTACACTATTCTCTGTTAATGTACACTATACCACACATTTTAACCACTACACTATTCTCTGTTAGTGTACACTATACCACACATTTTTAACCACTACGCTATTTTCTGCAATTAGACTGCAAGATGTCAATGTTTAAATTAATAGTTCAGATTGGTGTTTCACTTGGAGGCTTTGGTAGTTGTATTAGACTTTGAGAAGGGAAGCGAGAGGGAGGGATGAAAGTAAAGGTTCTGAGAGATCATGAAGATTTTGGGCATGAGAGAAGACTAACAAGAGAATGGGAAGAGGTGTACAGGAAGAGGGAGGTTGGTTGGATGATATGTCTGTGCCTATTGCCCGGAGCCCCTGCTATCGCCTGGAGCCCCTGCTATCGCCTGGAGCCCCCGCCACTATCGCCTGGAGCCCCTGCTATCGCCGGGAGCCCCTACTATCACCTGGAGACCCTACTATCACCTGGAGCCCCTGCTATCACCTGGAGACCCTACTATCGCCTGGACTCAGCCCTCCTGCTATTGCCCCTGCTATCACCTGGAGCCCCTGCTATCACCTGGAGCCCCTGCTATCACCTGAGAGCCCCTGCTATCACCTGGAGCCCCTGCTAGCCACTATCGCCCCCGCCGGGAGCCCCGCTATCACCTAGAGCTCCTGCTATTGCCTGGAGCCCCTGCTATCGCCTGGAGCCCCTGCTATCGCCTAGAGCTCCTGCTATTGCCTGGAGCCCCTACTATCACCTGGAGCCCCTCACCTGTAGCTATCACCTGCTCCTGAGACCCTACTATCGCCTAGAGCCCTGAGCCCCTATCACCTGGAGCCCCTGCTATCACCTGGAGCCCCTGCTATCACCTGTAGCCCCGCCGCTATCACCTAGAGCTCCTGCTATTGCCTGGAGCCCCTGCTATCGCCTGGAGCCCCTGCTATCGCCTAGAGCTCCTGCTATTGCCTGGAGCCCCTACTATCACCTGGAGCCCCTGCTATCACCTGGAGACCCTACTATCGCCTGGAGCCCCTGCTATCACCTGGAGCCCCTGCTATCACCTGGAGCCCCTGCTATCACCTGGAGCCCCTGCTATCACCTGTAGCCCCCGCCGCTATCACCTAGAGCTCCTGCTATTGCCTGGAGCCCCTGCTATCGCCTGGAGCCCCTGCTATCGCCTAGAGCTCCTGCTATTTCCTGGAGCCCCTGCTATCGCCTAGAGCTCCTGCTATTGCCCGGAGCCCCTGCTATCGCCTGGAGCCCCTGCTATCGCCTGGAGCCCCCGCCACAATCGCCTGGAGCCCCTGCTATCGCCGGGAGCCCCTACTATCACCTGGAGACCCTACTATCACCTGGAGCCCCTGCTATCACCTGGAGACCCTACTATCGCCTGGAGCCCCTGCTATCACCTGGAGCCCCTGCTATCACCTGGAGCCCCTGCTATCACCTGTAGCCCCCGCCGCTATCACCTAGAGCTCCTGCTATTGCCTGGAGCCCCTGCTATCGCCTGGAGCCCCTGCTATCGCCTAGAGCTCCTGCTATTGCCTGGAGCCCCTACTATCACCTGGAGCCCCTGCTATCACCTGGAGACCCTACTATCGCCTGGAGCCCCTGCTATCACCTGGAGCCCCTGCTATCACCTGGAGCCCCTGCTATCACCTGGAGCCCCTGCTATCACCTGTAGCCCCCGCCGCTATCACCTAGAGCTCCTGCTATTGCCTTTAGCCCCTGCTATCGCCTGGAGCCCCTGCTATCGCCTAGAGCTCCTGCTATTGCCTGGAGCCCCTGCTATCGCCTAGAGCCCCTGCTATCGCCTAGAGCTCCTGCTATTGCCTGGAGCCCCTGCTATCGCCTAGAGCTCCTGCTATTGCCTGGAGCCCCTGCTATCGCCTGGAGCCCCTGCTATCTCCTGTAGCCCCTGCTATTGCCTGGAGCCCCTGCTTATACCTGTAGCCCCTGCTATCGCCTGGAGCCCCTATCGCCTCGAGCTCCTGCTATTGCTTGGAGCCCCTGCTATTGCTTGGAGCCTCCTCGCCTAGAGCTCCTGCTATTGCCTGAGCCCTTGCTATCACCTGGAGTCCCTGCTATCGCCTGAGCCCATGCTATCGCCTAGAGCCCTGCTATCACCTGAGCCCCTGCTATCACCTGGAGCCCCCCCCTATCGCCTGGAGCCCCTGCTATCGCCTGGAGCCCCTACTATCGCCTGGAGCCCCTACTATCGCCTGGAGACCCTACTATCACCTGGAGCCCCTGCCGCTATCACCTAGAGCTCCTGCTATTGCCTGGAGCCCCTGCTATCGCCTAGAGCTCCTGCTATTGCCTGGAGCCCTGCTATCGCCTGAGACCCTACTATCACCTGGAGCCCCTGCTATCACCTGGAGACCCTACTATCGCCTGGAGCCCCTGCTATCACCTGGAGCCCCTGCTATCACCTGGAGCCCCTGCTATGCTATCACCTAGAGCTCCTGCTATTGCCTGGAGCCCCTGCTATCGCCTGGAGCCCCTGCTATCGCCTAGAGCTCCTGCTATTGCCTGGAGCCCCTACTATCACCTGGAGCCCCTGCTATCACCTGGAGACCCTACTATCCCTGAGCCCCTGCTATCACCTGGAGCCCCTGCTATCACCTGGAGCCCCTGCTATCACCTGGAGCCCCTGCTATCACCTGTAGCCCCGCCGCTATCACCTAGAGCTCCTGCTGCCTTTAGCCCCTATGCCTGGAGCCCCTGCTATCGCCTAGAGCTCCTGCTATTGCCTGAGCCCCTGCTATCGCCTAGAGCCCTGCTATCGCCTAGAGCTCCTGCTATTGCCTGGAGCCCTGCTATCGCCTAGAGCTCCTGCTATTGCCTGAGCCCTGCTATCGCCTGAGCCCCTGCTATCTCCTGTAGCCCCTGCTATTGCCTGGAGCCCCTGCTTATACCTGTAGCCCCTGCTATCGCCTGGAGCCCTGCTATCGCCTCGAGCTCCTGCTATTGCTTGGAGCCCCTGCTATCGCTTGGAGCCTCTGCTATCGCCTAGAGCTCCTGCTATTGCCTGGAGCCCTTGCTATCACCTGGAGTCCCTGCTATCGCCTGGAGCCCATGCTATCGCCTAGAGCTCCTGCTATCACCTGGAGCCCCTGCTATCACCTGGAGCCCCCGCCGCTATCGCCTGGAGCCCCTGCTATCGCCTGGAGCCCCTACTATCGCCTGGAGCCCCTACTATCGCCTGGAGACCCTACTATCACCTGGAGCCCCTGCTATCACCTGTAGCCCCCGCCGCTATCACCTAGAGCTCCTGCTATTGCCTGGAGCCCCTGCTATCGCCTAGAGCTCCTGCTATTGCCTGGAGCCCCTGCTATCGCCTGGAGCCCCTGCTATCGCCTAGAGCTCCTGCTATTGCCTGGAGCCCCTGCTATCGCCTAGAGCTCCTGCTATTGCCTGGAGCCCCTGCTATCACCTGGAGCCCCTGCTATCTCCTGTAGCCCCTGCTATTGCCTGGAGCCCCTGCTTATACCTGTAGCCCCTGCTATCGCCTGGAGCCCTGCTATCGCCTCGAGCTCCTGCTATTGCTTGGAGCCCCTGCTATCGTTTGGAGCCTCTGCTATCGCCTAGAGCTCCTGCTATTGCCTGGAGCCCTTGCTATCACCTGGAGTCCCTGCTATCGCCTAGAGCTCCTGCTATCACCTGGAGCCCCTGCTATCACCTGGAGCCCCCGCCGCTATCGCCTGGAGCCCCTGCTATCGCCTGGAGCCCCTACTATCGCCTGGAGCCCCTACTATCGCCTGGAGACCCTACTATCGCCTGGAGACCCTACTATCGCCTGGAGACCCTGCTATCGCCTGGAGACCGTGCTGTCGCCTGGAGACCCTGCCTCTATCGCCTGGAGACCCCGCCGCTATCGTCTGGAGACCCTGCCGCTATCGCCTGGAGCCCCTGCTATCGCCTGGAGACCCCGCCGCTATCGCCTGGAGCCCCTGCTATCGCCTGGAGACCCCGCCACCCAGTCACAGAATAGGACGTAGCTATATCTGCCCAGCCCTATTCCTTTCTGCACACAGACAGTCAATTAGAGATTCATTAATATGGCACATGAGTTGTTATGGATTGAATAAGTGACCTGGGCTGTTGAGCAGTGGGCATGGTTGTGGAGACTAGGAGCTTTGGGTCCATGGGGAAATGAGAGGCTCCTCACCCTGGTCCTATATTAATAACTTCTGTTTTGTCTTGATAATATCAGCTAATTAGTTAATCAATGACAATGGAACCAGTACATACACCTCCTGCTAAAGCAGCTTTTGTCTGGGGCAATGAACAGAAGAACCGTTGACTAGAGCCAGGAAATAATCTTCAATTCACTCTCCCTCCATGTCTTTGCTGGCAGTCACACCTGGGGCAGCAGGTAGCCTGGTGGTTAGATCGTTGGGCCAGTAATCGAAAGGTTGCTAGATCGAATCCCCGAGCTGACAAGGTTAAACATCTGTCATTCTGCACCTGAACAAGGCAGTTAACCCACTGTTCCCTGGTAGGCCATCATTGTAAATAATAATTTGTTCTTAACTGACTTGTCAGGTAAAAATACAAATTGAAACCTTTGTGGGTTTTGTGTAGCCAAGGCTTGGAGCACTGTATACAGAGGACATTCATCACATTGGTTAATTGAATTCACCCTAATTGATGAATGAGAAAATTACACAATGGAATATAATGATATGCTATAGCATCTAATAAAACAATGTAATAGGATAGTGTTAAAAAATGAGATGCATTAAGACTCGTCCAAGAGGTTAGATTTAAAGCCTATCCAGGCTGGGCGGGCTGAAAAACACCGGGCATTGACCAACTGTCCCAGCAGCCTTTGGACCTGCCATCATTTAATGAGTAATACCCTGTTTCCCCATAATCAATTAGCAGACTGTTCATTAGTGGGGCCATTCATTATGTTGGTGTGTCAGGGACTGGACAGGGGGGGCGTAATGTGGTCCTGCTTTCACCCCTGGGATGGCGGCGCCCTTCTCCCGTGGTCCGTGGCCCCTCAGACATGACAGGGCTCACACACCACCACCATCACTCCTGCGTCTAAACAGGATACACACAGCCATTACTCTGCTGTTACACAGCCAAGGAAGAGTCATTCTGCACACTCTAGTGAACAACACATTAGTGTTGCACAGCCAAGGAAGAGTCACTCTGCACACTCTAGTGAACAACACATTAGTGTTGCACAGCCAAGGAAGAGTCATTCTGCACACTCTAGTGAACAACACATTAGTGTTGCACAGCCAAGGAAGAGTCACTCTGCACACTCTAGTGAACAACACATTAGTGTTGCACAGCCAAGGAAGAGTCATTCTGCACACTCTAGTGAACAACACATTAGTGTTGCACAGCCAAGGAAGAGTCATTCTGCACACTCTAGTGAACAACACATTAGTGTTGCACAGCCAAGGAAGAGTCATTCTGCACACTCTAGTGAACAACACATTAGTTTTGCACAGCCAAGGAAGAGTCATTCTGCACACTCTAGTGAACAACACATTAGTGTTGCACAGCCAAGGAAGTGTTGAATTAGACGAGCACGTTAGCATCCTAGTAGTACTTCTCATTATGAGACATTCCATTACCCATGTTCCTCCCAGCCCTCTCCTCTCCTGTGTTGCACTAGCTAGCTAGTGAGCTGCAGTAGATATCATTAATCTAGCACAGATGTTCCAGCATTGCCCAACGTTTCAGACCTCATTGCTGGAGCCTACCAGTATGCTACTGCTGCTGCTGCTACTGCATTAGCTCCAATGCTCTTTTCAGTGCATTTTTTATTTCAGCACATTTAGATTTGCTACATGTGTGTGGTATATGTGCGTGTGCGTGTGCGTATGTAGCATGTGTGTGTGTGTGTGTGTGTGTGTGTGTGTGTGTGTGTGTCTGTGCATGATAAAAATGGCTAGAGCGGGTGAGAGTGTTTGTGTGTGTGCGTGTGTCTGTGCATGATACAAATGGCTAGAGCGGGTGAGAGTGTGTGTGTGTGTGTGTGTGTGTGTGTGTGTGTGTGTGTGTGTGTGTGTGTGTGTGTGTGTGTGTGTGTGTGTGTGTGTGTGTGTGTGTGTGTGTGTGTGTGTGTGTGTGTGTGTGTGTGTGTGTGTGTGCGCATGATAAAAATGGCTAGAACGGGTGAGAGTGTGGCTCTGTGTAATTTCCAGTGGTGTAGAGGTATGATTAGGGGCAGAGGGAGATTAAAACGGTAAGATATATGGCCCTATGATGGATGAGAGCTGTTTGGGGATCAATTAAGCAATAATACATTAATTCTGCTAGTGACATGCTCATTAAGGACTTGGTAAAAGGGAGGAGGAAACGTGTCACATTTTTCTTCCTTGTCCTTGCCCGCCTTGTCTCTGGCAATGGGAACGAGGAGGAAAGAAGTGATATGAAATCAATCACTGATAGAGTTACAGTCTAATATGAGCTAGAATTATTTATCTGATACCTTATGTGCTCCTTCAAGCCACCCGTGAGTACTGTAGAGTGGAGGTATTTTCTCAGGTTGTGATTGTCATGTTCTGGGTCTGTTCTGGTTGGTGGGTTGGTGGAACTGCCTACTGAGCATCTTGGTTGGACTGCTAAATAGTTAAATAGTTAACCAAGTAGATACCCGGACCATCTGCATTGACTCTTTTTGCACTAACTCTTTTGAGCCAGATGCTACTGTTGACCATCTGTCACTTTATTCCTAGGTATATGTACATATCTACCTGAATGACCTCGTACCGCGCATATCCACTCAGTACTGGCACAAGGTGTATATAGCCAAGTTATTATCCTTACTCATTGTGTATTTATTATTACTTTTATTATTACGTGCTTTACTTTTCTATTATTTCTCTATTTTCCTTCTGCATGGTTGTGAACGGCCGGTAGGAAGCACTTTACTGTTATTCCACACCAGTTGTTTACGAAGCATGTGACAAATAATACTTGATTTGAATTGATCAGACACTAAACTGAGGAGACCTGCAGAACCATTTGACCTCTCTGTGTTGTGTCACAACAGAATTCTGTCCTGCTCTTCCACATCCTGGCCTCATCCTTTGTGTTGTGTCACAACAGAATTATGTCCTGCTCTTCCACATCCTGGCTTCATCCTTTGTGTTGTGTCACAACAGAATTCTGTCCTGCTCTTCCACATCCTGGCTTCATCCTTTGTGTTGTGTCACAACAGAATTCTGTCCTGCTCTTCCACATCCTGGCTTCATCCTTTGTGTTGTGTCACAACAGAATTCTGTTCTGCTCTTCCACATCCTGGCCTCATCCTTTGTGTTGTGTCACAACAGAATTCTGTCCTGCTCTTCCACATCCTGGCCTCATCCTTTGTGTTGTGTCACAACAGAATTCTGTTCTGCTCTTCCACATACTGGCTTCATCCTTTGTGTTGTGTCACAACAGAATTCTGTCCTGCTCTTCCACATCCTGGCTTCATCCTTTGTGTTGTGTCACAACAGAATTCTGTCCTGCTCTTCCACATCCTGGCCTCATCCTTTGTGTTGTGTCACAACAGAATTCTGTCCTGCTCTTCCACATCCTGGCTTCATCCTTTGTGTTGTGTCACAACAGAATTCTGTCCTGCTCTTCCACATCCTGGCTTCATCCTTTGGGTTGTGTCACAACAGAATTCTGTCCTGCTCTTCCACATCCTGGCTTCATCCTTTGTGTTGTGTCACAACAGAATTCTGTCCTGCTCTTCCACATCCTGGCTTCATCCTTTGTGTTGTGTCACAACAGAATTCTGTCCTGCTCTTCCACATCCTGGCTTCATCCTTTGTGTTGTGTCACAACAGAATTCTGTCCTGCTCTTCCACATCCTGGCCTCATCCTTTGTGTTGTGTTACAACAGAATTCTGTCCTGCTCTTCCACATCCTGGCTTCATCCTTTGTGTTGTGTCACAACAAAATTCTGTCCTGCTCTTCCACATCCTGGCTTCATCCTTTGTGTTGTGTCACAACAGAATTCTGTCCTGCTCTTCCACATCCTGGCTTCATCCTTTGTGTTGTGTCACAACAGAATTCTGTCCTGCTCTTCCACATCCTGGCCTCATCCTTTGTGTTGTGTCACAACAGAATTCTGTCCTGCTCTTCCACATCCTGGCCTCATCCTTTGTGTTGTGTCACAACAGAATTCTGTCCTGCTCTTCCACATCCTGGCTTCATCCTTTGTGTTGTGTCACAACAGAATTCTGTCCTGCTCTTCCACATCCTGGCTTCATCCTTTGTGTTGTGTCACAACAGAATTCTGTCCTGCTCTTCCACATCCTGGCCTCATCCTTTGTGTTGTGTCACAACAGAATTCTGTCCTGCTCTTCCACATCCTGGCCTCATCCTTTGTGTTGTGTCACAACAGAATTCTGTCCTGCTCTTCCACATCCTGGCTTCATCCTTTGTGTTGTGTCACAACAGAATTCTGTCCTGCTCTTCCACATCCTGGCTTCATCCTTTGTGTTGTGTCACAACAGAATTCTGTCCTGCTCTTCCACATCCTGGCTTCATCCTTTGTGTTGTGTCACAACAGAATTCTGTCCTGCTCTTCCACATCCTGGCCTCATCCTTTGTGTTGTGTCACAACAGAATTCTGTCCTGCTCTTCCACATCCTGGCCTCATCCTTTGTGTTGTGTCACAACAGAATTCTGTCCTGCTCTTCCACATCCTGGCTTCATCCTTTGTGTTGTGTCACAACAGAATTCTGTCCTGCTCTTCCACATCCTGGCTTCATCCTTTGTGTTGTGTCACAACAGAATTCTGTCCTGCTCTTCCACATCCTGGCTCATCCTTCCACATCCTTTTCCACATCCTCCTTTGTGTTGTGTCACAACAGAATTCTGTCCTGCTCTTCCACATCCTGGCCTCATCCTTTGTGTTGTGTCACAACAGAATTCTGTCCTGCTCTTCCACATCCTGGCCTCATCCTTTGTGTTGTGTCACAACAGAATTCTGTCCTGCTCTTCCACATCCTGGCCTCATCCTTTGTGTTGTGTCACAACAGAATTCTGTCCTGCTCTTCCACATCCTGGCCTCATCCTTTGTGTTGTGTCACAACAGAATTCTGTCCTGCTCTTCCACATCCTGGCCTCATCCTTTGTGTTGTGCTGTTGCAGATTGTGGCGTGAGCAGAACGTAACAGAGAAGAATCAGCTCATTACGTGAGGTGCTCCTATCAAAGAGCTGCTGAGTGACTCAGCCAGGGGAGCTAACAGATGTGAGCAACAGCTGCCATGTTGAGTGTCAACCTTCTCCAAGCTGTCAGACTCCATTTTCCCTGCGCCGCGCGCCCCGAAATAATGTGTTGTCTTAATTAATTTGCTACCATGTAATGGATTCTAATATTTAACATGATCCCGTTGCAGTTCGCAATTAGTGGCTAGTTCCACCTAGTAGCACTTCCATATTAATGAAGTGTCCCAGGGGTTGGAGCGGCTGCTGTCGTGGAAGTGGTGACGGTATGCAGATTGTGCCATAGAAGCGGGCAGCTGGATATACGTGTACCCAGATTGGCAGGTGGCAAGCCAGTGGTGGAGGGACCATCAGTCTGCCTGCTGCTGCAGGTGCTGTCTCGCCATGGTACCTGGGCAGGGGTGACCCCCACCCCCCGGCTCACAGGAGGAAGGCAGAGACAAGCAAACAGAGGCCAGTGCCAGGCTACAGCGGGCATGCCCAGTCCAGTGCCCAGGCAGATGCCTGTTCAGGGGGTAGCCCTGGGGGGTGAGGGGATGAGGTTGCTTATTGAGCAGATGTTTTAGGGGTCTCTGTTTGTGTTTAATTTGGCCAGTGAAGAGCAGTGAGGAGGCTGGAGAGAGGATGTTATTGTGAGCCCTGCTGTTGCTTCCACTCCTGAGACAACCTCTCCTGCCCCCTACCCCAGCTTCTCTCTGGTGAGAGGTGGGGAGAGACTTTGGTGACATGGTCCATTAACCAGCAGAGGCAAGATTGGAATCAGCCTTTCAGTTTTGTTCTTGCCATCTGATTCACCCTGCTCTCTGCTGCCTGTTTGCTAACATGCAGTGTCATCAAGCATGGCATGGTTGAGTTGTGCCATATAGTCAGACCTCTCAGGGGTTGACGGGGGTGTTGTAGCTCGGTAGTTGGCATGACTTTCTCTGTGTCCTTTATGATTCTGCCTTACAGCAGTTTGGGAGAAATTGTTACCAATTGCCAATTAAGGTGGAATGTGTGGAATTCAGAGGCATGTCAGCATAGTCACTAGACAACTGAGGTATTTTACCTCCCTCCTTCAGAGAGAGAGAGAGAGAGAGAGAGAGAGGTGGCGCTACCTCCATCCCCAGCCTGTTTGTGTTCTGTGATGTATGGAGGGAAACAGATTGCAGTCTTCATTAAGCCGTGAAGTTGTTTGCATCCTGACAGCAGTGGAGGCTGCTGAGGGAAGGACGGCTCATAATAAGGTCTGGAATGGCATCAAACACGTGGAAACCATGTCAAATCAAATCAAATCGTATTGTATTTGTCACATACACATGGTGAGCAGATGTTAATGGGAAGTAGCGAAATGCTTGTGCTTCTAGTTCCGACAATGCAGTAATAACCAACAAGTAATCTAACTAACAATTCCAAAACTACTACCTTCTAGACACAAGTGTAAGGGGATAAAGAATATGTACATAAAGATATATGAATGAGTGATGGTACAGAGCGGCATGGGCAAGATACAGTAGATGGTATTAAGTGCAGTATATACATATGAGATGAGTATGTAAACAAAGTGGCATAGTTAAAGTGGCTCGTGATACATGTATTACATAAAGATGCAGTAGATGATATAGAGTACAGTATATACATATACATATGAGATGAATAATGTAGGGTATGTAACATTATATTAGGTAGCATTGTTTAAAGTGGCTAGTGATATATTTTACATCATTTCCCATCAATTCCCATTATTAAAGTGGCTGGAGTTGAGTCAGTGTGTTGGCAGCAGCCACTCAATGTTAGTGGTGGCTGTTTAACAGTCTGATGGCCTTGAGATAGAAGCTGTTTTTCAGTCTCTCGGTCCCAGCTTTGATGCACCTGTACTGACCTCGCCTTCTGGATGATAGCGGGGTGAACAGGCAGTGGCTCGGGTGGTTGTTGTCCTTGATGATCTTTATGGCCTTCCTGTGACATCGGGTGGTGTAGGTGTCCTGGGGGGCAGGTAGTTTGCCCCCGGTGATGCGTTGTGCAGACCTCACTACCCTCTGGAGAGCCTTACGGTTGTGGGCGGAGCAGTTGCCGTACCAGGCGGTGATACAGCCCGACAGGATGCTCTCGATTGTGCATCTGTAGAAGTTTGTGAGTGCTTTTGGTGACAAGCCAAATTTCTTCAGCCTCCTGAGGTTGAAGAGGCGCTGCTGCGCCTTCTTCACGATGCTGTCTGTGTGGGTGGACCAATTCAGTTTGTCTGTGATGTTTACACAGAGGAACTTAACTTACTACCCTCTCCACTACTGTTCCATCGATGTGGATAGGGGGTAGTTCCGTCTGCTGTTTCCTGAAGTCCACAATCATCTCCTTAGTTTTGTTGACGTTGAGTGTGAGGTTATTTTCCTGACACCACACTCCGAGGGCCCTCACCTCCTCCCTGTAGGCTGTCTCGTCGTTGTTGGTAATCAAGCCTACCACTGTTGTGTCGTCCGCAAACTTGATGATTGAGTTGGAGGCGTGCGTGCCCACGCAGTCGTGGGTGAACAGGGAGTACAGGAGAGGGCTCAGAACGCACCCTTGTGGGGCCCCAGTGTTGAGGGTCAGTGGGGTGGAGATGTTGTTGCCTACCCTCACCACCTGGGGGCGGCCCGTCAGGAAGTCCAGTACCCAGTTGCACAGGGCGGGGTCGAGACCCAGGGTCTCGAGCTTGATGACGAGCTTGGAGGGCACTATGGTGTTAAATGCCGAGCTGTAGTCGATGAACAGCATTCTCACATAGGTATTCCTCTTGTCCAGATGGGTTAGGGCAGTGTGCAGTGTGGTTGAGATTGCATCGTCTGTGGACCTATTTGGGCGGTAAGCAAAATGGAGTGGGTTTAGGGTGTCAGGTAGGGTGGAGGTGATATGGTCCTTGACTAGTCTCTGAATCCAAGATGGCAGCAGTCGGACGTATGTTTTGTCTTGTCCCGTCCTGTCTAGTGTAAATATAGTTTTCTTCGTTTTTTTCTGTATATATTTGTACATATTTTAATCTCACTTTCAAACTAGAGCTGAATATACTCTCCTGCAACCCGCATCACCCAATGTGGTACGGATCCGCCTTTTCTATACTTTACTTTAGAACCGGAGCCACCATCAGAAGCTAGCCAGCTAACTAGCTACTAGCTCGTACTCAGTTAGCCATTGCTAGCGGTCTTCTAAGCTAACTAGAACACCAGCGACATCAACCCAGAGCATATCAGACTGCTCTTTCTCTACCACGGGTTCCTACCGCAAGCTCTGAACCTTTACACCGGATCATCGCAACTAGCTAGCTGCAATTCCGAGTGGCTACTCCTGGCCAACTCTCTGGCCCAAAACAAGCTACAGTTAGCCTTGAGCTAAGCCCACCTCCCGACTAGCCGAAGAGGCCCAACGATACCTCTTTTGCCAATTGGCCTGGACCCTTTACTGAGACACGGAGCGCCGCCGATCCATCACGACTGGTCCGCCGACATAATCGTCCGAGGTGGTTTCAACAGGCTTTTCGTTGCGACATCGCCAAAGATCCATCTGCTGGCCAAGGCCCGAGAGCTTTCTGAAACGCTGTGTCTCCAGCTCACCCAGCGCACTAGAGCTCCTGTAGCATAATCCTGGGCTACAATTACCCGGGCCCACGACCGGTCTGTCGATGTCACCGCAAGAAGAGGAATAAACAGACTCACCCCATCGCGACGTCCCCCAAAGGTTAGCTCTCTAGCCCTCGCTATCTCCCTACTTGCTATTCGGCCTGCTAACGGCTAGCTTGTCTAGCCCGGGCCTACGAACTGTTAGCTTGTTAGCACAGGCCTGCTAACCATCTGACTCACCTCATCCCAAACACTTCTGAACCCATTTACTTTCTATCTCTCTTTGATTTTTATTTGTTTATACCTTCCGGAAACCTGCCTCACCCACTGTGATACGGATTCGCTATCACTTTTAATTTTTATTTATTTTTATGACACACTCAAGAACCTCCAGACGCTAACCAGCTAACTAGCTACAAGCTATTTAGTCATTGTTAGTTTTAAAAAAACCTGGATAACACTCGCCAGCCCAGCTTCCCTGCCCATCCACCGCTGCCCCCTGGACACTGATCTCTTGGCTACATAGCTGACGCACGCTGGACTGTCCATTAATCACGGTACCCCATTCTGCTTGTTTGTTTATCTGTCGGCCCAGTTGCCTAGTCACGCCATTTTACCTGCTGTTTGTTGTGCTAGCTGATTAGCCTCGCCTACTGTTTTTAGCTAGCTTTCCCAATTCAACACCTGTGATTACTGTATGCCTCGCTGTATGTCTCTCCCAAATGTCAATATGCCTTGTATACTGTTGTTCAGGTTAGTTATCATTGTTTTAGTTCACAATGGAGCCCCTAGATCCACTCTGCATACCCCTGTTACTTCCTTTGTCCCACCCCCCACACATGCGGTGACCTCACCCATTACAACCAGCATGTCCAGAGATACAACCTCTCTCATCATCACCCAGTGCCTGGGCTTACCTCCGCTGTACCCGCACCCCACCAACCCCTGTCTGCATTATGCCCTGAATATATTCTACCATGCCCAGAAACCTGCTCCTCTTATCCTCTGCCCCCAACGCTCTAGGCGACCAGTTTTGATAGCCTTTAGCCGCACCCTCATACTACTCCTTCTCTGTTCCGCGGGTGATGTGGAGGTAAACCCAGGCCCTGCATGCCCCCAGGTACCCTCATTTGTTGACTTCTGTGATCGAAAAAGCCTTGGTTTTATGCATGTCAACATCAGAAGCCTCCTCCCTAAGTTTGTTTTACTCACTGCTTTAGCACACTCTGCTAACCCTGATGTCCTTGCCGTGTCTGAATCCTGGCTCAGGAAGGCCACCAAAAATTCAGAGATTTCCATACCCAACTATAACATCTTCCGTCAAGATAGAACTGCCAAAGGGGGCGGAGTCGCAGTCTACATAAAGATAGCCTGCAAAGTAATGTCATACTTTCCAGGTCCATACCCAAACAGTTTGAACTACTAATTTTGAAAATTACTCTCTCCAGAAACAAGTCTATCACTGTTGCCGCCTGCTACCGACCCCCGTCAGCTCCCAGCTGCGCCCTGGACACCATTTGTGAATTATCGCCCCCATCTAGCTTCAGAGTTTGTTCTGTTAGTGACCTAAACTGGGATATGCTTAACACCCCGGCAGTCCTACAATCTAGCTAGATCAATTTCAAATCATCAAGGAACCCACCAGGTACAACCTAACTCTGTAAACCACCCTACGTCATTGACCAACTGGCCCTCCAAATGGCTGTCTTCAACCAGGATCTGATCACTGCCTCAGTGTGTTGGCAGTCAAACGACCACCCCTCATCACTGTCAAACGCTCCCTAAAACACTTCTGGAGAGGCCTTTTAATCGACCTGGCCCGTGTATCCTGGAAGGACATTGACCTCATCCCGTCAGTTGAGGATGCCTGGTCATTCTTTAAAAGTAACTTCCTCACCATTTTAGATAAGCATCTCCGTTCAAAAAATGCAGAACCAAGAACAGATACAGCCCTTGGTTCACTCCAGACCTGACTGCCCTCGACCAGCACAAAAACATCCTGTGGCGGACTGCAATAGCATCGAATAGCCCCGTGATATGCAACTGTTCAGGGAAGTCAGGAACCAATACACGCAGTCAGTCAGGAAAGCTAAGGCCAGCTCCTTCAGGCAGAAGTTTGCATCCTGTAGCTCCAACTCCAAAAGTTCTGGGACACTGTGAAGTCCATGGAGAACAAGAGCACCTCCTCCCAGCTGCCCACTGCACTGAGGCTAGGAAACACGGTCTCCACCGATAAATCCATGATTATCGAAAACTTTGCACTTCTCAACGGCTGGATGCCTTCCGCCTGCAGACCTCACTCCGCCCCCCCTAGTTCCTCACCCAAGCCTCTCCAGGTTCTCCTTTACCCAGATCCAGATAGCAGATGTTCTGAAAGAGCTGCAAAACCTGGACCCGTACCAGGCTGGGCTTGACAATCTGGACCCGCTATTTCTGAAACTATCTGCCACCATTGTGCATCTGTAGAAGTTTGATTGAGTGCAGTCATCCCCCTCTTCAAGGGTGACAAGCCAAACTGCTTAGACCTATATCCAGCCCTGCCTATCTGAGGTCTTGAAGAGGCAAACAGGTCACTGACCATCTCTTCACGACCTTCTGCTGTCTGTGTGGGTGGACCAATTAAATGATATCATAACCGCCATTGTCTGTGATGTTTACACAGAGGCTTTCGACTCTCAATCACCAAATTCTTATCGGCAGACTACAGCCTCGGTTTTTCCACTACTGTTCCATCGAGTTCAGTGGTCAAATCAGAGGGCATGCTGTCCGGTCTGGCAGTCTCTAAGTCCACAATCATCTCTCTTGAGTTTTGTTGACGTTGACCTGTGAGGTTATTTTCGTCTGACACTGTGCACACTCAAACGAGGCCCTCACCTCCTCCCTGCTCTTAGGCTGTCTCAACCGATCGCTGCCTGTTGGTAGCATCACCACCCTGGATGGTTCCACCTGAATATGTGGACATCTATAAGTACCTAGGTGTCTGGCTAGACTGCAAACTTCCAGACTCATCAAACATCTCCAATCAAAAATTGAGTCGGAGGCGTGCGTGCCACGCAGCTTGAACCTAGTAAAACTCAGAACGACTATCCTACCGATCCTCGACTTCAGGGATGTCATCTACAAAATGGCTTCCAACACCTCAGCAAACTGGGCAGTCCCCAGTGTTTTGAGGGTCAGTGGGGTGGAGATGCTCTAGTCGGCTGGCCCTCACTACCCTCACCCACTGGCTCAGGTCATCTACAAGTCCATGCAGGAAGTCCAGTACCCACTGGTCACGATGGCACCCAGGCTCCAGCAGGTGTATCTCGAGCCAACCCAGGGTCTCGACTCTGCTGCTGTGATGACGAGCAAAAATCGCTGAAGAGGGCACTCAAACATGGTGTTAAATGCTGCAGCTGTAGTCTATGTAAATAGCTCACCCTTTTTCACCTACCTCATTCCCATAGTTTTTATACTGTTTTTATTTATTTACTTTTCTGCTCTTTTCCACCAATGGGTCTACCTGGGATCATTTATGTGCAGTGTTAATCTGGTTGTATTATTGCCTACCTCCTCATGCCTTTTGCACACATTGTATATAGACTGCCCATTTTTTTCTACTGTGTTATTGACTTGCTAATTGTTTACTCCATGTGTAACTCTGTGTTGTCTGTTCAGGGTGCAGGTAGGGTGGAGGTGCAAATGGAACTTGACTAGTCTGGTTCAAAGAAATAAAAATAAAATAAATAAAATGATGACGGAAGTGAGTGCTATGGGGGCGGTAGTCGTTTAGCTCAGTTACCTTAGCTTTCTTGGGAACAGAAACAATGGTGGCCCTCTTGAAGCATGTGAGAACAACAGACTGGGATAGGGATTGATTGAATATGTCCGTAAACACCAGCCAGCTGGTCTGCGCATGCTCTGAGGGCGCGGCTGGGGATGCCGTCTGGGCTTGCAGCCTTGCGAGGGTTAACACGTTTAAATGTTTTCCTCACGTCGGCTGCAGTGAAGGAGAGTCCGCATGTTTTAGTTGCGGGCCGTGTCAGTGGCACTGTGTTTTCCTCAAAGCGGGCAAAAAAGTTATTTAGTCTGCCTGGGAGCAAGACATCCTGGTCCGTAACGGGGCTGGTTTTCTTTTTGTAATCCGTGATTGACTGTAGACCCTGCCACATACCTCTTTTGTCTGAGCCGTTGAATTGAGATTCTACTTTGTCTCTATACTGACGCTTAGCTTGTTTGATTGCCTTGCGGAGGGAATAGTTACACTGTTTGTATTCGGTCATGTTTCCGGTCACCTTGCCCTGATTAAAAGCAGTGGTTCGCGCTTTCAGTTTCACGCAAATGCTGCCATCAATCCACGGTTTCTGGTTTGGGAATGTTTTAATAGTTGCTGTGGGAACGACATCTTCAATGCACGTTCTAATGAACTCGCTCACCGAATCAGCGTAATCGTCAATGTTGTTGTCTGACGCAATACGAAACATATCCCAGTCCACGTGATGGTAGCAGTCTTGGAGTGTGGAATCAGATGTCCGTCCGTCCGTCCTTCTGTCTGTCTGTCCGTCTGTCTGTCCGTCTGTCTGTCTCTTTTTCTATCTTTATCGCTCTCTTTCTACCCCCTTTCACTCCCAAACAACTGTAGAGCTGTGTTCCCTGTGAGGCACATGCCATTTAGGGACAGAACTAGGTCTTATTGAATATGGATTATGGGTAATGACTGTGTCTGCAAGCCTGGCCAGACCAGTGGAGGCTGAAAGATTGGGAATCAGATGAATGCTGTGTGGAAATGAAATCCTAAAGGCCAAGGTGCTTTATCACTGGCCTAGTGTCTGTCATTCCCTCTGCTGTCTGCATCACAGCTGAATTATAACCCACAATGAGGAGAGACGAGAGGGATGACTACTGACTACAACCCATAGACTATAACTTTCTCTTGTTCTCGTTCTCTCTCATTCTCTCTCTCTCTCTCTCTCTCTCTCTCTCTCCCCCTTTCTCTACCTCTGCCCCCTGTCCCCCTTTCTATATCTCTCTCTCCCCCTTTCTCTATCTCTCTTCCCCCTTTCTATATCTCTCTCTCCCTCTTTCCCCCCTCTCCCCCTTTCTCTATCTCTCTCTCCCCCTCTCTCCCCCTTTCTCTATCTCTCTCTCCCCTCTCTCCTCTTTCTCTATTTCTCTCCCCCTTTCTCTATCTCTCTCCACCCTTTCTCTATCTCTCTCCCCCTCTCTCCCCCCTTTCCCTTTCTCACTCTTTATTATTAATGGCCTCCTCTATTAATCATACAATAATGAAAGCTGTTTTCTATGTTTAATTGGTGGTCAGGACTTCTCAATGTCTTTGTTCTGTGTAGTTCCAGTCTTCAGTGAGCTCAACCCTTTGAGCAGATAAAGTGGCCTAGGAGGGTAGAGCAGCGTGTACCTTGGTGGAGTACTACTGATGTCGTTCTGCTGACATGGCCTTTACTCATTACTAGAAAAATGAACCGTCCTCACACATTCTTAAGTGAAAATAAATATACTGAGATATTCTACAGCTTTTAAAAATGACACACCAAAACAGCAACAAAAAGCCGTCTGCCACAGTTCTTCAGGGGCTTGCTTGGCTTTATAGTGTTTCACTTCCATCCAATGAAAAGAAGGCAATATTTTAAAACCACAGATACATTAACTCTCATTAACTCTTACTCTTATTGCCCTCTATATATACCTTAACCAGCCCATATATTCTGGCTAGCAACCATCACTTTGAAATACCCACCTGCTACAGTCAATTGGGGTCTACCAAATCAATTCCAACGCTGTCCCAATCTCCTCCTCCCTGCACCCCTTTCTTCAACCCTCTCTCTCTCTCTATTGCTCTCCTCTCTCTCCTCTCTCTCTCTCTCTCTCTCTATTGCTCTCTCTCTCTCGCTCTCTCTCTCGCTCTCTCTCTCTCTATTGCTCTCTCTCTCGCTCTCTCTCTATTGCTCTCTCTCTCTCTCTCTCTCTCTCTCTCTCTCTCTCTCTCTATTGCCCTCTCTCTCACTCTCTGTCTATTGCTCTCTCTCTCTCTCTCTCTCTCTCTCTCTCTCTCTCTCTCTCTCTCTCTCTCTCTCTCTCTATTGCTCTCTCTCTCTCGCTCTCTCTCTCTCTCTCTCTCTCTCTCTCTCTCTCTCTCTCTCTCTCTCTCTCTCTCTCTCTCTCTCTCTCTCTCTCTATTGCTCTCTCTCTCTTGATTGCTCTCCTCTCTCTATTGCTCTCCTCTCTCTATTGCTCTCCTCTCTCCTCCAATTGTTTTTATATGAAGTGGCTTGGGATGTGGCAGCTGGTGAGTGTTTCCACCATTTATTGCTTACAAAAGAAAGGTGGACCAAAAGAGAAAAGTCAATTTTGTGGCCACAGCCCAGTGGCTTCCTATTAGATTGTAAATATGTAACTGTTATTAAGGAGTGTGTTGTAGTGAACGCTTTGGTGGCTTCACAAATAGGTACTGGAAGAGGGTCCTGAAGGGTAATGACCCCTTCCCCTTTAAACACACACCCACACACAAAGACACACACACGCACACCAGCCCCATCCAGTGTTCTGCACATAACTGCATGTTTAAGAATGATTTAAAAGCTTTCTATATGTTTTCATGGGTGCTACAAGTCTTTCTAATTCAACTAGAAACCTCTATAAGTCAACAATGGAAAGGTACGAACACATCCATAATGATATCCTACTGAGAACATGATGTTTCACCAAACCCCCGATAGCACGTTATACAGGCATGTCTATTATAATAATACTCTGCCTTTTCACACAGTGGAGAGACACAGTACAGTGGTGGGCTTGTTATGTTGTTGAAGGTTAGAGGAGAGAGAGCGTGGTTATATTTACTGAGTCTGGCCCCCCAGCACCAGAGCCCCTTTCTCCCCTCCCCCACTCCCCCCTTCACAAGCCCCCCCATGTACACCCCACACAGGGGCACACACTTCCTCATTAAAACCATAGAGAGAGAGAGAGAGAGAGAGAGAGAGAGAGAGAAGCCAGCCGTTTCCCCCTACTAACTTAAAGCATCCATGATGAATCCTCCCGGATCAGCAGACAGTATCTTCAGAGATGGTCACACAATCTATCTTACGAAGGATAAATGGCTCAGAAACACTGCATCAGCACAACCACAATTAAAATAGATGGTGTGTGTCTGTTTACACACACTCATGCCTGTATTGTTCAATGTAAACACATGCATTTTATTTATTCAGGTAAGTTGACTGAGAACACATTCTCATTTGCAGCAACAACCTGGGGAATAGTTACAGGGGAGAGGAATGAGCCAATTGACCATGATTGTTTGAGCCCCAGATTGGTAATTTTGCAGGACACCAGGGTTAACACACCTACTCTTACAATAATGCCATGGGATCTTAAATGACCTCAGAGTGTCAGGACACCCATTTAACATCCCATCTGAAAGACAGCACCCTACACATGGCAGTGTCCCCAATCACTGCTCTGGGGCATTGGGATATTTTTTTAGACCAGAGGAAAGAGTGCCTTCTACTGGCCCTCAAGCACCACTTCCAGCAGCATCTGGTCTCCCATCCAGGAACTGACCAGTACCAACCCTGCTTAGCTTCAGAAGCAAGCCAGAGGTGGTATGCAGGGTGGTATGCTGCTGGCATGTGTAGAGACGCATGCATGCACATACACACGCACACAAATACACTGCAGGCTCAATGATAACTGTGGGGTGAAGAGTTATAAGACACAACTTACTCACGACAACACACATGCACACACACACAAACAAATAAACAAATCACATCCACATCCCAAATATAATTCTGTCTGCATTGCTTCATTATGTGAGCATTAGGGCCAGTTCATTCTGAGGCAAATTCCACCGGTCAATTCCCCCTGGTCAATGCCCAATCCGCAGAGACCTTCCACTCAATTATAATTCCAATCCCACTTCCCCCAATACCATGGACAGATGGAGGTCCAGGGAATCAATCCCATCAATGTGAGGATCAACCTCCAACTCTTCAGTCTATTAAGTCTGAAGGCTGCTGACTCAGACATTCACAGGTCTGCTTATTCATTTTCATATGGATGTTTATTTTAGGTTTACCACAGCCACAATGGACATCATTGTGTTTGTGTTAGTGTGTGGGAGCGTCACTGTTATGCCTCTAAATCAGAAGACCTCCAGGAAGCAGCATAGACTGACTGTAATCCTAAAGCTGTCTGAGTGTGTGGGTGTTGGGGTTGGTGTGTATGTGTCTCTCAGTATCTATGCCAGCACCAATAGCAGCACGATTTGTAAAGAGAGACCGAGTGCTGGCAGGGGGTTGAGGAGGCAGGGTTGTAGCCCTTGTGGCAGGGATGGGGGTCGAGGAGGCAGAGCTGTAGCCCTGTATCAGTGGCTGGTCTGTAGGGATGGGGGGGGGGTCGAGGAGGCAGAGCTGTAGCCTGTAGCCCGTAGCAGTGGCTGGTCTGTAGGAGGGGGTCGAGGAGGTAGAGCTGTAGCCCTGTAGCAGTGGCTGGTCTGTAGGGATGGGGGTGGGGGGTCGAGGAGGCAGAGCTGTAGCCCTGTAGCAGTGGCTGGTCTGTAGGGATGGGGGTGGGGGTCAAGGAGGCAGAGCTGTAGCCCTGTAGCAGTGGCTGGTCTGCAGGAAGGGGGGTCGAGGAAGTAGAGCTGTAGCCCTGTAGCAGTGGCTGGTCTGTAGGAGGGGGTCGAGGAGGTAGAGCTGTAGCCCTGTAGCAGTGGCTGGTCTGTAGGAAGGGGGGTCGAGGAAGTAGAGCTGTAGCCCTGTAGCAGTGGCTGGTCTGTAGGATGGGGGGGGGGTCTAGGAGGTAGAGCTGTAGCCCTGTAGCAGTGGCTGGTCTGTAGGGATGGGGGTGGGGGGTCGAGGAGGCAGAGCTGTAGCCCTGTAGCAGTGGCTGGTCTGTAGGGATGGGGGTGGGGGGTCGAGGAGGCAGATGGGGGTGGGGGCTGTAGCCCTGTAGCAGCCCTGTAGCAGTGCTGGTGGGCTGGTCTGTAGGAGGGGGTCGAGGAGGTAGAGCTGTAGCCCTGTAGCAGTGGCTGGTCTGTAGGGATGGGGGTGGGGGTCGAGGAGGCAGAGCTGTAGCCCTGTAGCAGTGGCTGGTCTGTAGGGATGGGGGTGGGGGGTCGAGGAGGCAGAGCTGTAGCCCTGTAGCAGTGGCTGGTCTGCAGGAAGGGGGGTCGAGGAAGTAGAGCTGTAGCCCTGTAGCAGTGGCTGGTCTGTAGGGATGGGGGTGGGGGGTCGAGGAGGCAGAGCTGTAGCCCTGTAGCAGTGGCTGGTCTGTAGGAAGGGGGGTCGAGGAGGTAGAGCTGTAGCCCTGTAGCAGTGGCTGGTCTGTAGGATGGGGGGGGTCGAGGAGGTAGAGCTGTAGCCCTGTAGCAGTGGCTGGTCTGGAAGTGGAGCTGCGGCAGTGTGGGGCTGCAGGCCCTGTCTGTGTGTGTGGAGCTTGGGGAGGGATGGAGAGAGAGAGAGAGAAAGGGGAGGGCAGCATGCGCTAGC
This sequence comes from Oncorhynchus keta, assembly GCF_023373465.1. NCBI lineage: Eukaryota > Metazoa > Chordata > Actinopteri > Salmoniformes > Salmonidae > Oncorhynchus > Oncorhynchus keta. The sequence goes on along the minus strand of NC_068438.1, from coordinate 36,715,308 downwards.
TGCATAATACATGCGCTCCTGCGGCACTCTCTAAAGCATAATTACACTCATCAAAGGCAGGAGGGCCCGTCTCGCCCACTGACTCTTAGCTGAAACAAAGGCTCATCACAATACACACCAACAGCCTGGTTCTCTGGCCATGTTACTGTACACACACCACGGTATACACCATAGTGTGAGTTTATTAACCAAGTTGTGTATTTGATCCCGGTATATACTGCTACAGTGTTATATGATGAGTATTATTCCTCCTATGCAGAACCCTGACATGGCCCATGTTGGCAGCTAGGGCCCTAACCAGTCATTTCTATGTTAAACACTCATCAAAGGCAGGAGGGCCCTAACCAGTCATTTCTATATTAAACCCTGAAACAAAGGCTCATCACAGGGCCCCAACAGCCTGGTTCTCTATGTTAAACCCTGGCATGGCCCATGCTGGCAGCTAGGGTATACACCAGTCATTTCTTTATTAACCCTGATTTGATGCCGGTATAGGGCCCTAACCAGTCATTTCTATGTTATATGCATGGTATTAGCTTCCTCCAGTCATTGCAGAACCCTGACATGGCCCATGCTGGCAGCTAGGGCCCTAACCAGTCATTTCTATGTTAAACCCTGACATGGCCCATGCTGGCAGCTAGGGTCCTAACCAGTCATTTCTATATTAAACCCTGACATGGCCCATGCTGGCAGCTAGGGCCCTAACCAGTCATTTCTATGTTAAACCCTGACATGGCCCATGCTGGCAGCTAGGGCCCTAACCAGTCATTTCTATGTTAAACCCTGACATGGCCCATGCTGGCAGCTAGGGCCCTAACCAGTGATTTCTATGTTAAACCCTGACATGGCCCATGCTGGCAGCTACGGCCCTAACCAGTGATTTCTATGTTAAACCCTGACATGGCCCATGCTGGCAGCTAGGGCCCTAACCAGTCATTTCTATGTTAAACCCTGACATGGCCCATGCTGGCAGCTAGGGCCCTAACCAGTCATTTCTATATTAAACCCTGGCATGGCCCATGCTGGCAGCTAGGGCCCTAACCAGTCATTTCTATGTTAAACCCTGGCATGGCCCATGCTGGCAGCTAGGGCCCTAACCAGTCATTTCTATATTAAACCCTGGCATGGCCCATGCTGGCAGCTAGGGCCCTAACCAGTCATTTCTATATTAAACCCTGACATGGCCCATGCTGGCAGCTAGGGTCCTAACCAGTGATTTCTATGTTAAACCCTGGCATGGCCCATGCTGGCAGCTAGGGTCCTAACCAGTGATTTCTACGTTAAACCCTGACATGGCCAATGCTGCTCCTTTAAACAGAGCTCCTCTGCCCAGGCCTTCTATATGCCAACATGAAGGAATGAAGCAAGGGAGGATGGATGGAAGGAAAAGAGAGAGATCATCAATGCACACTAGTTTAGGGCTCTGAACTTGCAGGACAGTTAAAAGGAGAGTCTCCTTAACTTTGTCTTTGATTCATTCATTCTTCTAAATAAATACAAGTCAACGCCATTCATTTCCACTTCTCACTGCTCAAAGGTCACACAGAGCACTGTATCACTTGGCAAACCATGCCTGAGTTCTGGATCCCTCCCCAGCTCCGCTCTCAAATTCAGCTCCACGCTCCACTGTCCGCCCCTCTCCTTCCCCCTGTCTCTCCCTCTGATCCCCCTGCACCCCCTGTGTCCCTGGGAAAAGGTCAAGGTTGTGTGTGAGCTGTTGGCTCTGTGTCCAGGGTGGGTGTGTGGTGAGCAGACATCCATAGGGAGAGGCCACGGGGGTTGTGTTGGAGTCCATGTGTGGGCTGTGGGTACATGAGAGTGGAGGGAGGTGTGACAGAGACATGAGACTCTGCTGCCTCATACCGCCATGCTGCTACAACAGGATGCAGAGGATCAGAGCTGGAGGAAGGAGACATTCACACACTCATACAGTGAGGCAGAGCAGCTGAAAGTAATTGCTGCAAATGAGCAGTTGGAAACAGACTGTCATTCATGTTTTTCATGTGTGTCGGTCTGTCTTTATGTTGCTGTGTTCATCTGTGTACATACTGTAAACATAGCAGGCATTCCTTTATATGAGCGGCAACACATGCACACAAACACGCACGCACACACACACACACACACACACACACACACACACACACACACACACACACACACACACACACACACACACACACACACACACACACACACACACACACACACACACACACACACACACACACACACACATTCTGCTTGTTTTATGTGCTGATAAAATGTTCCTGTTTTTACTGGGTTTCGGGGAACTGCAGATAAGAGCAGTCCCTCTCTCTCTCACACACACACATGTGTGCAGACACACAGTATCAAGCATGTGACAGTCACAGGGATGGCCCACTGAGGTGGCACAATGTAGTCCTCTGCCATGTGACAGTCACAGGGATGGCCCACTGAGGTAGCACAATGTCGTCCTCTGCCATGTGACAGGCACAGGGATGGCCCACTGAGGTGGCACAATGTAGTCCTCTGCCATGTGACAGTCACAGGGATGGCCCACTGAGGTGGCACAATGTCGTCCTCTGCCATGTGACAGGCACAGGGATGGCCCACTGAGGTGGCACAATGTAGTCCTCTGCCATGTGACAGTCACAGGGATGGCCCACTGAGGTGGCACAATGTCGTCCTCTGCCATGTTACTTCCTCTCTGAGACACTGTGCCAAACAGGCTCAATAATCACACACACACACACACACACACACACACACACACACACACACACACACACACACACACACACACACACACACACACACACACACACACACACACACACACACACACACACACACACACACACACACACACACACACACACACACACACACACACACACACACTCTCTCCTCTGTCCAGCACTTGTTGGAACCATGCTGTTCATCCAGTTTTAAATAGTTCACCTGGGTTTTTCCCATGCTGTTCAACCAGTTTTAAATAGTTTACCTGGGTTTTTCCCATGCTGTTCATCCAGTTTTAAATCGTTTACCTGGGTTTTTCCCATGCTGTTCATCCAGTTTTAAATAGTTTACCTGGGTTTTTCCCATGCTGTTCATCCAGTTTTAAATCGTTTACCTGGGTTTTTCCCATGCTGTTCATCCAGTTTTAAATAGTTTACCTGGGTTTTTCCCATGCTGTTCACCCAGTTTTAAATAGTTTACCTGGGTTTTTTTCAATGCTTTTCAACCAGTTTTCTGAAAGACTGGAGACATTTTAAATGCTGTAGCCTAGAGGTTAGAGCATTGGACAAGTAACTGGAAGGTTGCAAGTTCAAATCCCCGAGTTGACAAGGTACAAATCTGTCATTCTACCCCTGAACAGGCAGTTAACCCACTGTTCCTAGGCCGTCATTGAAAATAAGAATTTGTTCTTAACTGACTTGCCTGGTTAAATAAAGGTATAAAAATAAAATAACTTCAACTGTATCACCATATTAGTAAGGAGGAGGGATGTGCTCTGTGGCTGCCTGCCTGACTCCCTATTTGGGGATGAAAATGGCTGAGATCAGCATCTCTTTTCTGGGCCGTATTAGTGAGGAGGAAGGGAAAGGAGCGCAATGGAAAAATTGCCTATAGATTTATTTCAGAAGAAAATGGCATCGGCTGCAATGTGTTTTTGTTTTTTTCTGCTTCACAAAGTTCAACGCTCCCTAGGAACTTTGAGCAGGGGGCTCAAATAAACTTTTAGCAGTATGGTACCTTAGGCCCAGCGTGGCTTGTTAAAAGGGTGGTGAGATGGCAGCGGGCAGATTTGAAGGGGACAATGATAAATGTCACACATGACAATGAGGGTGTCACAGCGGAGACATGCCCTTTCCCCCAGTCCCTGAGCAGCTCCGCTGCACAGTCAGTTCTCAATCCAATGTCAAGTGGTTCAACCTGCCCGTCCATAAGCATGCTGCTACACATGAAACAACATGCATCTGCTTGTCATTCTCTTGCTCCTGCCTGGCTTGGCAGACAGACATACAGACAGACATACAGACAGACAGACCAACAGGAAGGACGTCCTTAGCCCAAGACCAGGCCTCTGGATCGGGCTGACAGAGGACGTGCTGACGATGAGGGAGAATGAAGGACAGGGCCATCAGGATCCTGAGGACCGCCCGTCTGTCTGCCTGCTTCTGGACCATCAGGATCCTGAGGCCCGCCTGTCTGTCTGCCTGCTTCTGGACCATCAGGATCCTGAGGACCGCCCGTCTGTCTGCCTGCTTCTGGACCATCAGGATCCTGAGGACCGCCTGTCTGCCTGCCTGCTTCTGGACCATCACGATCCTGAGGACCGTCCGTCTGCCTGCCTGCTTCTGGACCATCAGGATCCTGAGGACCGCCTGTCTGCCTGCCTGCTTCTGGACGATCAGGATCCTGAGGACCGTCCGTCTGCCTGCCTGCTTCTGGACCATCAGGATCCTGAGGACCGCCTGTCTGCCTGCCTGCTTCTGGACGATCAGGATCCTGAGGACCGCCTGTCTGCCTGCCTGCTTCTGGACGATCAGGATCCTGAGGACTGCCTGTCTGCCTGCCTGCTTCTGGACCATCAGGATCCTGAGGACCGCCTGTCTGCCTGCCTGCTTCTGGACCATCAGGATCCTGAGGACCGTCTGTCTGCCTGCCTGCTTCTGGGTCATCAGGATCCTGAGGACTGCCTGTCTGCCTGCTTCAGTTATCCCAGCTAGCTACGAGGAGCCTGCCTTGCAGTAAGCCAAGGTAAGTTGCTAGCTAGCATTAAACTTATCTTGTAAAAAACAATCTATCAATCAATCATAATCACTAGTTAACTACACATGGTTGATGATATTACTAGTTTATCTAGCGTGTCCTGCGTTGAATATAATCAATGTGGTGCGTATCGTTGCTCCAATGTGTACCTAACCATAAACATCAATGCCTTTCTTAAAATCAATACACAGAAGTATATATTTTTAAACATGCAACAGTTTGGGCAGCCTAATTTGCCAGAATTGTACGTAATTGTGACATAACATTGAAGGTTGTGCAATGTAACAGGAATATTTAGACTTATGGATGGCACCCGTTAGATGAAATACGGAACGGTTCCCTATTTCACTGAAAGAATAAACGTCTTGTTTTCGAGATGATAGTTTCCGGATTTGACCATTTTAATGGCCTAAGGCTCGTATTTCTGTGTGTTATCATGTTATAACTAAGTCTAGGATTTGATAGAGCAGTCAGACTGAATGATGGTAGGCACCAGCAGGCTCGTAAGCATTCATTCAAACAGCACTTTCCTGCGTTTGCCAGCAGCTGTTTATGACTTCAAGGCTATCAACTCCCGAGATTAGGCTCGTGTAACCGATGTGAAATGGCTAGCTAGTTCGCAGGGTGCGCGCTAATAGTGTTTCAAACGTCACTCGCTCTGAGACTTGGAGTACTTATTCCCCTTGCTCTGCATGGGTAATGCTGCTTCGAGGGTGGCTGTTGTCGATGTGTTCCTGGTTCGAGCCCAGGTAGGAGCGAGGAGAGGGACGGAAGCTATACTGTTACACTGGCAATACTAAAGTGCCTATAAGAACATCCAATAGTCAAAGGTTAACCTCTTGGTGTCACCCGACACGCTGGCGTCCCACCTAGCCAACAGAAAATGCAAATGCGCCACGGCAAATGCTAATAGCACTCGTTAAAACTCAAACTTAATGGTTAAAACACACATGCAAGGTACTCAATTAAAGCTACACTCGTTGTGAATCTAGCCAACAAGTCAGATTTATAAAATGCTTTTCGGCGAAAGCATGAGAAGCTATTATCTGATAGCATGCAACACCCCGAAATACCTCAAGGGGACGTAAACAAAAGAATTAGCGTAGCCGGCGCTACAAAACGCAGAAATAAAATATAAAACGTTCATTACCTTTGACGAGCTTCTTTGTTGGCACTCCTATATGTCCCATAAACATCACTATTGGGTCTTTTTTTCGATTAAATCGGTCCATATATACCCTAAATGTCCATTTATGAAGACTGTGTGATCCAGGAAAAAACACAGTTTCAAAACGCAACGTCATTTTTAAAAATTAAAACAGTTGCCTATAAACTTTGACAAAACACTTCAAACTACTTTTGTAATCCAACTTTAGGTATTAGTAAACGTTAATAATCTATCAAATTGATCACGGGGCGATGTGTATTCAATAGCTCCACGTCTTCAAATGATGGTCGAAAATCTCTCTTCCAAAACATCCTGTCGTGGACCGGATGACATGGGACATCTTCATTTGACCAAGGAACAACCTCAAGGCAATTGCCAAGACTGGCGACATCGTGTGGAAGCTGTAGGACTTGTAAACTGGGCCCTATCTATTTTGCCTTGCCATAGACAATACAGGGAACTGGCGCATTGATATTTTTTTTCCTTTTTGGTGATCTGTTTTCCTTGGGCTTTTTCACGAAACACACGTTCTGTTATAGTCACAGCCGTGATTTAACCAGTTTTAGAAACTTAAGAGGGTTTCCTATCCACACATACTAATCATATGCATATACTATATTCCTGGCATGAGTAGCAGGACGTTGAAATGTTGCACGATTTTTAACAGAATGTTCGAAAAAGTAGGCCTAATGCTTATTAATGAAATACAAATGGTATAGAGAGAAATAGTCCTATAATTCCTATAATAACTACAACCTAAAACTTCTTACAACCTAAAACTTCTTACCTGGGAGTATTGAAGACTCATGTTAAAAGGAACCACCAGCTTTCATATGTTCTCATGTTCTGAGCAAGGAACTTAAACGTTAGCTTTCTTACATGGCACATATTGCACTTTTACTTTCTTCTCCAACAATTTGTTTTTGCATTATTTAAACCAAATTGAACATGTTTCATTATTTATTTGAGGCTAAATTGATTTTATTAATGTATTATGTTAAGTTAAAATAAGTGTTCATTCAGTATTGTTGTAATTGTCATTATTACAAATAAATGTAAAAAGAAATTGCCCAATTAATCATTATTGGCTTTTTTTTTTGTCCTCCAATAATCAGTATCGGTCTCGGCGTTGACATATGATAATCGGTCGACTTGTAGTCAGGATCATTTAGGAGGAAGGTTATATTCATCATCGCCAGTGAAACAGAAAATACGTAAGACAGGAGGGATCGTTCTTCATTTGCTTAACTAAGCATCTATTGTGGCTAATTGCGCTGAGCTTTGCGATGAGACAAGACCATCGCTTTGATTTTCAACTCTCCATTTGAAGGTGAAGGGATGGAAGTACTAACACACCTCCTTTTCATTTAGCCTACTAGTGTATTTTATTCAGGGAATACAAGTGGAATAATTGAAGGTAGAAAATGGTTTTCCAAATGATTATTGGTATGATCTGTATAGCAGTAGATGATAGCTGTGCTGTAAACTATATTGTGTCTGTTGTTGCCTGTAGAGGTTTACTAATCACTTTATGTCATGGTATTTTTCATCTTTTGGAAAGAGATTCCTTCTAAATAATGACACTGAATACCCCATTAATGCGGCACTTTAGCGATAATAAAACCTCCTATCAGAAATATAAAGGGCCACCAGCTTCACTTAATTCATGTTAATTGCTTTAAAACGAGCCAGCCCGCAGAATCGCCTCGTTTCTCTAAATGACTTTTCCTCCTACAAAATTGCACACATACATTTTTTCCACTGTCTTTCCTGGCGTGATGAAATGTGTTCTGCACCGCTATCTATCCCTTATCCCCTCTGTTCCACCACACAGTGGCGAGGAAAACCTTTTGGTGGCTGCCAGCACGGCCCAGTCATCTGCAGACAGCCTATTTGCTGTTGTTGGTGGAGGATGAGTAATGACTGAGCCACTGTTCTTATCACCGGTCCACACACTGCCATTCCTGCCTGCTTTCCTCCTGCGCCACGCCCCCCCCTCTTACCCTCCCTACCCTCAGCATCGGTTCCTAATATCTGCTTGAGTTACACATTCCTGGATAGAGGCCCTATGCCCATTAGTGCCACAGCAGCCTGCCTGGGACAGGATTCATGGCCCTGCCACAGCACAGAGAGATGTCTTCCTGACCGTGTGGTGGTGGGTGGGAGGGGTAGGGAAATTCTGTTATCCATCCTCCCTGTTTTGTTTGGACAGAGGGGTAAGGGAGCGCTTTTTATCTGTCTGGCCTTTTTGTGGAGCATGGAAAGAGGGCTGTGTTATCTGCGGTCCTATCTGCCTGGGATGTTTAGGAAGAACAGCTCCCCAGCGCTCGGGGTCAAACCATAACACTGAGGAACACACAGAACAGAAAACACATAAGAGCAGAAGGCAGAGGGGGTTTCCTAAACCATGCCCCACCGAGCTAGACAGACAGTCCCAGGGCTGGGGTCATTATGAGGTGAAGAGGAATGGGACAATGCTTTTTCATGCGTGGTCCACATTTAAACATGCACAGGGGGGACGGCAAAGGGCGGGCCATGGGCCTGCCAGTCGACACACTGTGTGGCATCCCTCTCACAGGGCCTTTTGTATGGTTCGAACCACACACACACACACACACACACACACACACACACACACACACACACACACACACACACACACACACACACACACACACACACACACACACACACACACACACACACACACACACACACTGAAGCTAAAAGGCAGGGGTACTGGACAGTCATGTTTACATATGCTCTCTAAGGGCAGTCACAATGGACTCCTCCCTTGTTTAGGTAGTCTGTGAAAGCCCCATTTGTGTTCGTGAATAAACAGCTGATGAATATCTAATGACTACAAAGTATGGTCCTGTGTATCTATAATGACTTTGAGTTTGTGTGCCCAAGTGTAATGGTGGATAGGAAACCATTTCTATTGCATCAGAGAATAACCCCACAGTAGCCAATAGTAGCTGTTCCCAGCATCAATCTCTCCTGGGCAACATGACTCTGGCTGGACGGATGCTGAAAGGGGACTGAGGCAGCATTTAAAGGCCTGCAGTTGTATATTTCTCAAGGAGCACCTCTTCCTGTGACAGGACTGTAATAGTCCTGTCTCTACTCTTCACTCTGTCAGGCAGCAGGAGGCCAGGGGCCCAATCCATCCTCAAACTCACATCTCTCTCCCTCTGCCACTCTATATCCCTCTCCTTCCTTCTCTCCCTCTCCCTCTCTATATCCCTCTCCTTCCCTCTCCTTCCCTCTCTCCCTCTCCCTCTCAATATCCCTCTCCTTCCCGCTCTCCCTCTCTATATCCCTCTCCTTCCCTCTCTCCCTCTCTATATCCCTCTCCTTCCCTCTCTCCCTCTCTATATCCCTCTCCTTCCCTCTCTCCCTCTCTATATCCCTCTCCTTCCCTCTCTCCCTCTCCCTCTCTATATCCCACTCCTTTCCTCTCTCCCTCTCACTCTCTATATCCCTCTCATTCCCTCTCTCCCTCTCTCTATATGCCTCTCCTCTCTCCCTCTCCCTCTCTATATCCATCTCCTTCCCTCTCTATATCCCTCTCTATATCCCTCTCCTTCACTCTCTATATCCCTCTCCTTCCCTCTCTCTCTCTCTATATCTCTCGCCTTCCCTCTCTCCCTCTCTATATCCCTCTCCTTCCCTCTCCTTCCCTCTCTCCCTCTCTATATCCCTCTCCTTCCCTCTCTCCCTCTCCCTCTCTATATCCCTCTCCTTCCCTCTCTCCCTCTCTATATCCCTCTCCTTCCCTCTCATTCCCTCTCCTTCCCTCTCTCCCTCTCTATATCCCTCTCCTTCCCTCTCTCCCTCTCCCTCTCTATATCCCTCTCCTTCCCTCTCTCCCTCTCTATATCCCTCTCCTTCCCTCTCTCCCTCTCTATATCCCTCTCCTTCCCTCTCTCCTTCCCTCTCCCTCTCTATATCCCTCTCCTTTCCTCTCTCCCTCTGGAGGGCATGATTGCAGCACAAATAAATTGTTTCTGGGCCCATTGTCACATGTTCTGGTAATGGAGAACCAGGAGGGGTTTGTGCGTGTGGGGGGGTTGTGTGTGTCTGTTGTGTGTGTGTGTGTGTGTGTGTGTGTGTGTGTGTGTGTGTGTGTGTGTGTGTGTGTGTGTGTGTGTGTGTGTGTGTGTGTGTGTGTGTGTGTGTGTGTGTGTGTGTGTGTGTGTGTGTGTGTGTGTGTGTGTTTGTGCGTGCGTGCGTGCGTGTGTGCGGGGGTTTTACGTGTGGATGGGTCTGTTGTGTGTCTGTTGTGTGTGTGTGTGCGTGCATGCGTGTATGTGTGGGGGGGTTTGTGTGTATGTGTGTATGTGTGTGTGTGTTTGTGCCTTTATGCGTGCTTGTGGGGGTTTTATGTGTGGGGGTGTGTGTGTGTGTGGGGGGTTGTGTGTGTGTGTTGATGGGTAGTCTATTTGTCTGCTTTGAGAAATGCATTTGAATGCACAGCCTCCAGTTTACTGTCCCTCCTACTGTTTTTCCTCTCTGTGTTGCGCCCCAAATGTAGTGGATCCTTTCTTCACACTCCTCCTTCATCCCCTCGTCTTCCTCCTCTGAGCCATATTACACACAGGATGTAGGGGGGGAAAAAGAGAGAGAGAGAAAGAATCAGGGAGAGGATGCGAAGTGTTTCCTGTGAGACTGATGGCGGTCGGCTCAATCAAGCTGGCAGCATTCTTAAATATCAACTGTGGAAACACCACTAGCAGTAGCAGCAGCAGAGCAGGGCTGTAAAAACATTAGCAATAGTAGCAGCAGCTTTCGTGTCCATCTAAGAGTATCCATCCTTCCCAGCAGCCTATGGCCAAGACCCCAGAGAACACCTACCTCCATTAGGGCTCCAGCTGTAGACAGTAGCAGCAACAGCCACTGTCCAGCCCTCCTGTCAGGGGGTGCTAAGAGCAGCCAATTGGCAGCCGCCCGCCCCACTGATAAATGTCCAGGAGCTCAGTGGGTGACGCCAACTTTTTCATCATTAATCCAGGCCATTATGAGGCTGTTTTCCCGGCATTGATCCACCTATCCAGCCCAGATCACGCTACCCCTCTGGGGTGGACAGGGGGGTCACTAGGCTGAGGGAGAGAGGCTGAGGGAGAGAGGCTGAGGGAGAGAGCTAGATGGAGGGAGGGAAAGAGGGAGCGAGAGAGACGGAGGGAGGGAAAGAGGGAAAGAGATGGAGAGATAGGTATGGAGGGAGAGAGACGGAGGGGAGGGAGGGGGAAAGGGAGAGGGAGACGGGGGGAAAGGGAGAGAGAGAGAGACAGAGGTAGGGATAGAGAGAGAAAGACAGAGGGAGGGAGCAGGGGGGAGAGGAGAGGGAGAGAGAGGGAGAGAGAGACACGTATGGAGAGAGGTGGAGGGAGAGAGAGAGATACAGAGGAAGGGAGGGAGAGAGAGATGGAGGGAGGGTGAGAGACGTAGGGAGAGAGGGATGGAGGGAAGGAGGGAAAGATAGATGTGGGGAGAGAGAGATGGAGGGAGAGAGGTGAAAGGAGAGAGATGAGGGAGAGAGAGACTCAAGGAGGGAGAGAGAAACTCATGGAGGGAAGGAGACAGAGGGAGAGAGAGGAAGAGAGGGATGGAGGCAGGGAGAGAGATGGAGGGAGCCAGATGGAGAGAGAGCGATGGAGGGAGAGAGATGGAGGGAGAGAGGTGAAAGGAGAGAGATAAGGGAGAGAGATAGAGGGAGCCAGATGGAGAGAGAGCGATGGAGGGAGAGAGATGGAGGGAGAGAGGTGAAAGGAGAGAGATGAGGGAGAGAGATGGAGGGAGCCAGATGGAGAGAGAGCGATGGAGGGAGAGAGATGGAGGGAGAGAGGTGAAAGGAGAGAGATGAGGGAGAGAGATGAAGGGAGAGAGGTGAAAGGAGAGAGATGAGGGAGAGAGAGACTCAAGGAGGGAGAGAGAGACTCATGGAGGGAATGAGACAGAAGGAGAGAGAGGAAGAGAGGGATGGAGGGAGGGAGAGAGATGGAGGGAGCCAGATGGAGAGAGAGCGATGGAGGGAGAGAGATGGAGGGAGAGAGGTGAAAGGAGAGAGATGAGGGAGAGAGATGGAGGGAGAGAGGTGAAAGGAGAGAGATAAGGGAGAGAGATAGAGGGAGCCAG
>NC_068438.1:36685741-36698241 GCF_023373465.1 Oncorhynchus keta | reverse complement strand
CCCCTCTACTCTTCCCCTGCCCCCTCTACCCTTCCCCCCCCTCTACCCTTCCCCTGCCCCTCTACCCTTCCCCTGCCCCCTCTACCCTTCCCCTGCCCCCTCTACCCTTCCCCTGCCCCTCTACCCTTCCCCTGCCCCTCTACCCTTCCCCTGCCCCCTCTACCCTTCCCCTGCCCCCATCTACCCTTCCCCTGCCCCCATCTACCCTTCCCCTGCCCCCTCTACCCTTCCCCTGCCCCCTCTACCCTTCCCCTGCCCCCTCTACCTACCCTTCCCCTGCCCCCCTACCCTTCCCCTGCCCCTCTACCCTTCCCCTGCCCCCTCTACCCTTCCCCTGCCCCCTCTACCCTTCCCCTGCCCCCTCTACCCTTCCCCTGCCCCTCTACCCTTCCCCTGCCCCTCTACCCTTCCCCTGCCCCCTCTACCCTTCCCCTGCCCCTCTACCCTTCCCCTGCCCCCTCTACCCTTTCCCTGCCCCTCTACCCTTCCCCTGCCCCTCTGCCCCACCCCTGCCCCCTCTACCCCTCCCCTGCCCCCTCTACCCTTCCCCTGCCCCTCTACCCTTCCCCTGCCCCTCTACCCTTCCCCTGCCCCTCTACCCTTCCCCTGCCCCCTCTACCCTTCCCCTGCCCCCTCCCTCTACCCTTCCCTTGCCCCCTCTACTCTTCCCCTGCCCCTCTACCCTTCCCCTTTCCCCCTCTACCCTTCCCCTGCCCCCTCTACCCTTCCCCTGCCCCTCTACCCTTCCCCTGCCCCCTCTACCCTTCCCCTGCCCCTCTACCCTTCCCCTGCCCCTCTACCCTTCCCTGCCCCCTCTACTCTTCCCCTGCCCCCTCTACCCACCCCCTGCCCCCTCTACCCTTCCCCTGCCCCCTCTACCCTTCCCCTGCCCCCTCTACCCTTCCCTGCCCCCTCTACCCTTCCCCTGCCCCCTCTACCCTTCCCCTGCCCCTCTACCCTTCCCCTGCCCCTCTACCCTTCCCCTGCCCCCTCTACTCTTCCCCTGCCCCCTCTACCCTTCCCCTGCCCCTCTACCCTTCCCCTGCCCCTCTACCCTTCCCCTGCCCCCTCTACCCTTCCCCTGCCCCTCTACTCTTCCCCTGCCCTCTACCCTTCCCCTGCCCCTCTACCCTTCCCCTGCCCCTCTACCCTTCCCCTCTACCCTTCCCCTGCCCCCTCTACCCTTCCCCTGCCCCCTCTACCCTTCCCCTGCCCCTCTACCCTTCCCCTGCCCCTCTACCCTTCCCCTGCCCCCTCTACCCTTCCCCTGCCCCCTCTACTCTTCCCCTGCCCCCTCTACCCTTCCCCTGCCCCTCTACCCTTCCCCTGCCCCCTCTACCCTTCCCCTGCCCCCTCTACCCTTCCCCTGCCCCTCTACTCTTCCCCTGCCCCCTCTACCCTTCCCCTGCCCCTCTACCCTTCCCCTGCCCCTCTACCCTTCCCCTGCCCCCTCTACCCTTCCCCTGCCCCCATCTACCCTTCCCCTGCCCCTCTACCCTTCCCCTGCCCCCTCTACCCTTCCCCTGCCCCCTCTACTCTTCCCCTGCCCCCTCTACCTACCCTTCCCCTGCCCCCTCTACCCTTCCCCTGCCCCTCTACCCTTCCCCTGCCCCCTCTACCCTTCCCCTGCCCCCTCTACCCTTCCCCTGCCCCTCTACCCTTCCCTGCCCCTCTACCCTTCCCCTGCCCCCTCTACCCTTCCCCTGCCCCCTCTACCCTTTCCCTGCCCCTCTACCCTTCCCCTGCCCCTCTACCCCACCCCTGCCCCCTCTACCCCTCCCCTGCCCCTCTACCCTTCCCCTGCCCCTCTACCCTTCCCCTGCCCCTCTACCCTTCCCCCTGCCCCTCTACCCTTCCCCTGCCCCCTCTACCCTTCCCCTGCCCCCTCCCTCTACCCTTCCCTTGCCCCCTCTACTCTTCCCTGCCCCTCTACCCTTCCCCTTTCCCCCTCTACCCTTCCCCTGCCCCTCTACCCTTCCCCTGCCCCTCTACCCTTCCCCTGCCCCTCTACCCTTCCCCTGCCCCCTCTACCCTTCCCCTGCCCCTCTACCCTTCCCCTGCCCCTCTACCCTTCCCCTGCCCCCTCTACTCTTCCCCTGCCCCTCTACCCTTCCCCTGCCCCCTCTACCTACCCTTCCCCTGCCCCTCTACCCTTCCCCAGCCCCTCTACTCTTCCCCTGCCCCTCTACCCTTCCCCTGCCCCCTCTACCTACCCTTCCCCTGCCCCTCTACCCTTCCCCTGCCCCCTCTACCCTTCCCCTGCCCCCTCTACCCTTCCCCTGCCCCCTCTACTCTTCCCCTGCCCCTCTACCCTTCCCCTGCCCCCTCTACTCTTCCCCTGCCCCCCTCTACTCCTCCCCTGCCCCTCTACCCTTCCCCTGCCCCCTCTACTCTTCCCCTGCCCCATCTACCCTTCACCTCCCCCTCTACCCTTCCCCTGCCCCCTCTACCCTTCCCCTGCCCCCTCTACCCTTCCCCTGCCCCCTCTACTCTTCCCCTGCCCCTCTACCCTTCCCCTGCCCCCTCTACTCTTCCCCTGCTCCCTCTACTCTTCCCCTGCCCCTCTACCCTTCCCCTGCCCCCTCTACCCTTTCCCTGCCCTTCTACTCTTCCCCTGCCCCTCTACCCTTCCCCTGCCCCCTCTACCCTTTCCCTGCCCCTCTACCCTTCCCCTGCCCCCTCTACCCTTCCCCTGCCCCTCTACCCTTCCCCTGCCCCCTCTACCCTTCCCCTGTCCCTCTACCCTTCCCCTGCCCCCTCTACCCTTCCCCTGCCCCCTCTACCCTTCCCCTGCCCTGCCTCAAGAATTCCTCTCCGCTCTTTCAGAATTTCTTAACTACAAGGTTAAAGCTTTTTGATTGTCTATTCCCCTATCTCTTGTTTACCCTCCCCTCCCTTCCCCCTCCCTTCTCATACATTTCCAGATGATGTTCTGATCTTGACACACTGACATGCAACTGTGAATTCTATCATAGAATCAACCGCCTATTAATCTCTTTCCTGACAAGGTCTTTTAAATAAGTAAGAACAGCCAAAGGATTTGATTTATCCAACAATAATATGATACATGTCACTGTTTTCATGGAGCAAATGTACTCATTAGTATTCCTCCTACCATACCTGTATCTCCCAGAGACTCTCTAGTTGTTTTTCTCTAATAGTATACAGTTGAAGTCGGAAGTTTAAATACACTTAGGTTGGAGTCATTAAGACTCGTTTTTCAACCACTCTACAAATTTCTTGTGAACAAACACAGTAAAACGAGTCCTTTATCGACATAACCTGAAAGGCCGTTCAGCAAGGAAGAAGACACCGCTCCAAAACCGCCATAAAAAGCCAGACTACAGTTTGCAACTGCACATGGGGACAAAGATCGGACAAATGTCCTCTGGTCTGATGAAACAAAAATATGACTGTTTGGCCATAATTAACCATCGGGATGTTTGGAGGAAAAAGGGGGATGCTTGCAAAGCCGAGGAACACCACCCCATTCGTGAAGCACGGGGGTGGCAGCATCATGTTGTGGAGGTGCTTTGCTGCAGGAGGGACTGGTGTACTTCACAAAATAGATGGCTTCAAGAGGGAGAAAAAGTCTGTGCATATATTGAAGCAACATCTCAAGACATCAGCCAGGAAGTTAAAGTTTGGTCGCAAATGGGTCTTTAAAATGGACAATGACCCCAAGCATACTTCCAAAGTTGTGGCAAAATGGCTTAAGGTCAGCAAAGTCATGGTATTGGAGTGGCCATCACAAAGCCCTGACATCAAACCTATAGAAAATGTGTGGGCAGAACTGAAAAAGCGTGTGCGAGCAAGGAGACCTACAAACCGGACTCAGTTACACCAGCTCTGTCAGGAGGAATGGGCCAAAATTCACCCAATGTATTGTGGGTAGCGTGTGGAAGGCTACCCAAAATGTTTGACCCAAGTTAAACAATTTAAAGGCAATGCTACCAAATACTAATTGAGTGTATGTAAACTTCTGACTCACTGGGAATGTGATTAAATAAATAGAAGCTTAAATAAATCATTCTCTCTGCTATTATTCTGACATTTCACATTCTTAAAAAAAGTGGTGATCCTAACTGACCTAAGACAGGAATTTTTACTAGGATTAAATGTCAGGAATTGTGAAAAACTGAGTTTGAATGTATTTGGCTAAGGTATATGTAAACGTCCGACTTCAACTATATATAGGATATTTTTGAGGGTGCTATTGTGTTGGTGGTAATCAGTGTGTCTGTCTATATTGATAGCCAGTGGGTGTGATGATAGCCAACACAGGCAGAATCCTCCCTGTACATGTGATTGGGTGTCATCATCCAGAGGAGACACCCATTAAAACAATGAGTTGTGATTGGGTGTCTCACTCTGCCAGTGAAAGGCTTTTGATTTCCATTGACCCTCCATTACATCCCAGACATGTGACATGTTGTTAAGCAGCTCATCTCTCCATCCCAGACATGTGACATGTTTTTAAGCAGCTCATCTCTCCATCCAAGACATGTGACATGTTTTTAAGCAGCTCATCTCTCCATCCCAGACATGTGGTATGTTTTTAAGCAGCTCATCTCTCCATCCCAGACATGTGACATGTTTTTAAGCAGCTCATCTCTCCATCCCAGACATGTGACATGTTTTTAAGCAGCTCATCTCTCTCCATCCCAGACATGTGGCATGTTTTTAAGCAGCTCATCTCTCCATCCCAGACATGTGGTATGTTTTTAAGCAGCTCATCTCTCCATCCCAGACATGTGACATGTTTTTAAGCAGCTCATCTCTCCATCCCAGACATGTGGTATGTTTTTAAGCAGCTCATCTCTCCATCCCAGACATGTGACATGTTTTTAAGCAGCTCATCTCTCCATCCCAGACATGTGGTATGTTTTTAAGCAGCTCATCTCTCCATCCCAGACATGTGACATGTTTTTAAGCAGCTCATCTCTCCATCCCAGACATGTGGTATGTTTTTAAGCAGCTCATCTCTCCATCCCAGACATGTGACATGTTTTTAAGCAGCTCATCTCTCCATCCCAGACATGTGGTATGTTTTTAAGCAGCTCATCTCTCCATCCCAGACATGTGACATGTTTTTAAGCAGCTCATCTCTCCATCCCAGACATGTGGTATGTTTTTAAGCAGCTCATCTCTCCATCCCAGACATGTGACATGTTTTTAAGCAGCTCATCTCTCCATCCCAGACATGTGGTATGTTTTTTTCCATCCCAGACATGTGCATGTTTTTCATCTCTCCATCCCAGACATGTGACATGTTTTTAAGCAGCTCATCTCTCCATCCCAGACATGTGACATGTTTTTAAGCAGCTCATCTCTCCATCCCAGACATGTGACATGTTTTTAAGCAGCTCATCTCTCTCCATCCCAGACATGTGGCATGTTTTTAAGCAGCTCATCTCTCCATCCCAGACATGTGGTATGTTTTTAAGCAGCTCATCTCTCCATCCCAGACATGTGACATGTTTTTAAGCAGCTCAGCTCTCCATCCCAGACATGTGACATGTTTTTAAGCAGCTCATCTCTCCATCCCAGACATGTGGTATGTTTTTAAGCAGCTCATCTCTCCATCCCAGACATGTGACATGTTTTTAAGCAGCTCAGCTCTCCATCCCAGACATGTGACATGTTTTTAAGCAGCTCATCTCTCCATCCCAGACATGTGACATGTTTTTAAGCAGCTCAACTCTCCATCCCAGACATGTGGTATGTTTTTAAGCAGCTCAACTCTCCATCCCAGACATGTGGTATGTTTTTAAGCAGCTCAACTCTCCATCCCAGACATGTGACATGTTTTTAAGCAGCTCATCTCTCCATCCCAGACATGTGGTATGTTTTTAAGCAGCTCAGCTCTACCATTGTGTTTCCTGTTGATCAATGTTCTCCAGCTCATTGTCCCCCCACTTTCTTGCCTGTGTGTGTGTTCTGGTGATGTCTTGCAGATGCCGATGTCATGTTGTTGTCTGTCACTGCTGCAGACCAAGTGGAGAGATGGACGGAGAGCACATGAAATATACATGATAATCATACCGCAACAGTGCACACAAATGCTTAATTGGGGAGTCTTCCCCTGTTTGTGTAATGAGAGGCTAGGGGAGGATATGGGAGCATAGGAGAGGAGAGGGGAGGATAGGGTAATGTTTTGGGACTTGGTGAGTCTAGGGGAGGATAGGGGAGGATATGAGTGTATATGAGAGGATAGGGGAGGATAGGGGAGGATAGTAGAGGATATGGGAGCATAGGAGAGGATAGGGGAGGATAGGGTAATCTTGTGGGACTTGGTGAGTCTAGGGGAGGATAGGGGAGTCTAGGGGAGGATATGAGAGTATATGAGAGGATAGGGGAGGATAGGGGAGGATAGTAGAGGATAGGGGAGCATAGGAGAGGCTAGGGGAGGCTAGTGGAGGCTAGTGGAAGCTAGGGGAGGATAGGAGAGGCTAGGGGATTATAGGGGAGGATAGGAGAGGCTAGGGGAGGATAGGGGACGATATGGGAGGATAAGGGAGATGGGGAGGCTAGAGGATGATAAGAGAACTGGGGAGAGGGCTGGTATCCTGGGGACTCTGTTACATGCCTTCATTTGTTTTATCTTATTTACCCAAAAGCCTGCTCTGGTTTATGTACAGGGACTGGCTAAGTTTTGTTTTTGTTGAATGGGCTTTATCCAATACTCATCCAATATCATCAATGAGAATAACCCCCCCCCCCCTCCTGATCTCTAGAGCAGAGGAGAGAGCATCACCTGGTCCTCCTGAGAACAGACAGATTAATAGTCGTGGACAATGCCTTGGGTCTTATGAGCAGCACAACTGAATTTACTGTGCTTTTACATTATGCAATACTAATATGTGGGCCGGTTAATAAGGAATTTATTGACAGTGAGAGATGAGACTGAAACTTCCTTCAATTCACAGTTTAGATCTGTTAAGTCAGGGTAGGCACAGCCCAGCCGATTCACAGTTGGCACAACTAAAGACCTCCGTGCCACATGTGCATGTTGGAAGTGGAGGTGCTGAAAGTCCAGTAAAGGGTACATATGTCGGGGTAATGACAGGGTGTGAAGGGGAGGTGCTGATAGTCCAGTAAAGGGTACATCTGTAGGGGTAATGACAGTGTGTGAAGAGGAGGTGCTGATAGTCCAGTAAAGGGTACATCTGTAGGGGTAATGACAGTGTGTGAAGAGGAGGTGCTGATAGTCCAGTAAAGGGTACATCTGTAGGAGTAATGACAGTGTGTGAAGAGGAGGTGCTGATAGTCCAGTAAAGGGTACATCTGTAGGGGTAATGACAGTGTGTGAAGAGGAGGTGCTGATAGTCCAGTAAAGGGTACATATGTAGGGGTAATGGCAGTGTGTGAAGAGGAGGTGCTGATAGTCCAGGAAAGGGTACATATGTAGGGGTAATGACAGTGTGTGAAGAGGAGGTGCTGATAGTCCAGTAAAGGGTACATCTGTAGGGGTAATGACAGTGTGTGAAGGGGAGGTGCTGATAGTCCAGTAAAGGGTACATATGTAGGGGTAATGGCAGTGTGTGAAGAGGAGGTGCTGATAGTCCAGGAAAGGGTACATATGTAGGGGTAATGACAGTGTGTGAAGAGGAGGTGCTGATAGTCCAGTAAAGGGTACATCTGTAGGGGTAATGACAGTGTGTGAAGGGGAGGTGCTGATAGTCCAGTAAAGGGTACATATGTAGGGGTAATGACAGTGTGTGAAGAGGAGGTGCTGATAGTCCAGTAAAGGGTACATCTGTAGGGGTAATGACAGTGTGTGAAGAGGAGGTGCTGATAGTCCAGTAAAGGGTACATATGTAGGGGTAATGACAGTGTTTGAAGAGGAGGTGCTGAAAGTACAGTAAAGGGTACATCTGTAGGGGTAATGACAGTGTGTGAAGAGGATGTGCTGAAAGTACAGTAAAGGCTACATCTGTAGGGGTAATGACAGTGTGTGAAGAGGAGGTGTTGATAGTCCAGTAAAGGGTACATCTGTAGGGGTAATGACAGTGTGTGCAGAGGAGGTGCTGAAAGTCCAGTAAAGGGTACATCTGTAGGGGTAATGACAGTGTGTGAAGAGGAGGTGCTGAAAGTCCAGTAAAGGGTACATCTGTAGGGGTAACGACAGTGTGTGAAGAGGAGGTGCTGACAGTCCAGTAAAGGGTACATCTGTAGGGGTAATGACAGTGTGTGAAGAGGAGGTGCTGACAGTCCAGTAAAGGGTACATCTGTAGGGGTAATGACAGTGTGTGAAGAGGAGGTGCTGATAGTCCAGTAAAGGGTACATCTGTAGAGGTAACGACAGTGAGTGAAGAGGAGGTGCTGATAGTCCAGTAAAGGGTACATCTGTAGAGGTAATGACAGTGTGTGAAGAGGAGGTGCTGATAGTCCAGTAAAGGGTACATCTGTAGGGGTAATGATAGTGTGTGAAGAGGAGGTGCTGAAAGTCCAGTAAAGGGTACATCTGTAGGGTAATGACAGTGTGTGAAGAGGAGGTGCTGATAGTCCAGTAAAGGGTACATCTGTAGGGGTAATGACAGTGTGTGAAGAGGAGGTGCTGATAGTCCAGTAAAGGGTACATCTGTAGGGGTAATGACAGTGTGTGAAGAGGAGGTGCTGATAGTCCAGTAAAGGGTACATCTGTAGGGGTAACGACAGTGTGTGAAGAGGAGGTGCTGATAGTCCAGTAAAGGGTACATCTGTAGGGGTAATGACAGTGTGTGAAGAGGAGGTGCTGATAGTCCAGTAAAGGGTACATCTGTAGGGGTAATGACAGTGTGTGAAGAGGAGGTGCTGATAGTCCAGTAAAGGGTACATCTGTAGGGGTAATGACAGTGTGTGAAGAGGAGGTGCTGATAGTCCAGTAAAGGGTACATCTGTAGGGGTAATGGTGTGTGAAGAGGAGGTGCTGACAGTCCAGTAAAGGGTACATCTGTAGGGGTAATGACAGTGTGTGAAGAGGAGGTGCTGATAGTCCAGTAAAGGGTACATCTGTAGGGGTAATGACAGTGTGTGAAGAGGAGGTGCTGATAGTCCAGTAAAGGGTACATCTGTAGGGGTAATGACAGTGTGTGAAGAGGAGGTGCTGATAGTCCAGTAAAGGGTACATCTGTAGGGGTAATGACAGTGTGTGAAGAGGAGGTGCTGATAGTCCAGTAAAGGGTACATCTGTAGAGGTAACGACAGTGTGTGAAGAGGAGGTGCTGATAGTCCAGTAAAGGGTACATCTGTAGAGGTAATGACAGTGTGTGAAGAGGAGGTGCTGATAGTCCAGTAAAGGGTACATCTGTAGGGGTAATGACAGTGTGTGAAGAGGAGGTGCTGAAAGTCCAGTAAAGGGTACATCTGTAGGGGTAATGACAGTGTGTGAAGAGGAGGTGCTGATAGTCCAGTAAAGGGTACATCTGTAGGGGTAACGACAGTGTGTGAAGAGGAGGTGCTGATAGTCCAGTAAAGGGTACATCTGTAGGGGTAATGACAGTGTGTGAAGAGGAGGTGCTGATAGTCCAGTAAAGGGTACATCTGTAGGGGTAACGACAGTGTGTGAAGAGGAGGTGCTGATAGTCCAGTAAAGGGTACATCTGTAGGGGTAATGACAGTGTGTGAAGAGGAGGTGCTGATAGTCCAGTAAAGGGTACATCTGTAGGGGTAATGACAGTGTGTGAAGAGGAGGTGCTGATAGTCCAGTAAAGGGTACATCTGTAGGGGTAATGACAGTGTGTGAAGAGGAGGTGCTGATAGTCCAGTAAAGGGTACATCTGTAGGGGTAACGACAGTGTGTGAAGAGGAGGTGCTGATAGTCCAGTAAAGGGTACATATGTAGGGGTAATGACAGTGTGTGAAGAGGAGGTGCTGACAGTCCAGTAAAGGGTACATCTGTAGGGGTAATGACAGTGTGTGAAGAGGAGGTGCTGATAGTCCAGTAAAGGGTATATCTGTAGGGATAATGACAGTGTGTGAAGTGGAGGTGCCTCCATATGTTTTAACCATAGCACTTTGTGCCAGGACAAGAGAGGTGCTGTTCTTGTTCCTGCTCTTGGCTCTTAACTGAAGACCATCTTCAACATGCCTAAGTGGCTGATGTCTGGAGTGGCATCTCCTCTATTCGTCCTGCTGGGGGGCTGGACCTGGGGTGTGGGGGCTGGACCTGGGGTGTGGGGGCGAGGGGACGCCAGAGATGATTGAGTGTAACTGACTGTGGACCGTCCAGGGGTCCTTGGGGTGTCTGGTCCCTCCAAGGACTTAATGTCATGGTTTATACCCCATCATAAATTCAGCTGAACGATTGCCCTGATTCATATTCCGTTTTTTTTTCTCCACTCATTCTCTTTTGGTGATGAAGTCTTGTCCATCTCAAGGTCACAGACAGGCTGATTACTTTCTATATCCATCTCCTCCTTCATCTGTCTGCTCATCCCCCTGACTTTATCTCGCTCGCTCGTCTCATCTCTTTATCCACTCTCTCTCCTCCTTCCACATGAGTGGCTGTTTTATAACAACCTCTTGTCTTTGTCATGTTTCATCTGTCGTCCTCCACCCTATGTGGAGACAGTGGCACGTAGAACTATGGAATAATATGAGAGGGGAATATTTCAACTCTCGTTGGTCCTCAACGGACCTGCATTATGGACAGCCCTGTCGTCCCTTGCCCCCACACTGTGCCTGAGGCCACAATGACTAGCTCTCCAGAGGGAGTTTAGAGAACTAAGTGCAGTGGCCACCCCAAAGAGAGGACAAATGACATGGACAAAAGGTTAAGAAAGCAGCCTTTCCGTCACTCTCTTTGTCCTCTTCATGTAGGTGGGTTACAAAACGAGGGTTGTGGGGACGCATTGATCTGATGGATGGGGAGATGGGGGTCAGGTAATCCAGTGGTCTACCTGGGAACACTCTTTCATCGTAGACTACTTTCCAATAAATAAAAAATGTAGCCTGCCTGACAGATGTAATATTAACCTGTGGAGAGAATTGGGGCTCTAGGCTCCAGGGTGTAGAAGGCTACAGGGCACGATGCTAATGGCTAAACACATCCACAGTGTTGGAGGATTAGAAGACAGCGGATCTGTGGGGAATACATCCCATGGATGGAGAGGACGGAGATGAGAGGAGGGATATGAGAAGAGGAGGGAGGGAGAGAAGAGGATGGAGGAATGGGATGTTTTAATGGTTCTCACAGTGAAGGACAAGTGCAGGGGTGGATGGAAAGGTAGACACGTAGAGAGGGAGAGAGAAGAGCTGAGTTGAGAAAAATTGAGAGTGGTAAGGATGTAGGCTGTAGCCCTCTGGAGCTGTCAGACCAGCATTTCCTGCTCGGTCTCCTTCCTGCCTCTTGTCTCTCTGACTACCATTCTGACTACTATTCTGACTGCCATTCAGCCCAACAACACTGCTATTGGTCTAGTGGTCACGCTACATATTACAGGCCAAATCCCAGCCATTAGACACACCGCCGTCTCTATGTGGATTCTGCATAATTGTAATAATTATAAGAGATCAAATATTGTGCTGCAGGCACAGAAATAAATGACTTATGGTCGCTTGAGAAATGGCCTGATTCTGGAAATCCGACAGATGGAGAAGGATGATATTCACGTCTTTATCTGTAGCTTTCATTACTGGAGCTTTAATGGGAAGATTCAGAGAGAGGAATGTGCATTATCCGCTCATGTGTTTTCTGTGAGAGGAAAGCGAGGCATGGGTCAGCCAGAACAAAGACTGTACAGACTTATTGTGTGATGGACTGATTTCTAATACCTAGTTCTGTGTTCAGATTCACCCTATTTCTCTGCATGTTATTGTCACTCATGACTGGCTGTTTACCAGGACACTGGTACTACAGTATTACCCGTGTCCAAGTCGAAAGTTTACATATACCTTAGCCAAATACATTTAAACTCAGTTTTTCACAATTCCTGACATTTAATCCTCGTAACAAGTCCCTGTCTTAGGTCAGTTAGGATCACCACTTTATTTTAAGAATGTGAAATGTCAGAATAATAGTAGAGAGTATGATTTATTTAAGCTTTTATTTATTTCATCACATTCCCAGTGGGTCAGATGTTTACTTACACTCAATTAGTATTTGGTAGCATTGCCTTTAAATTGTTTAACTTGGGTCAAACGTTTCGGGTAGCCTTCCACAAGCTTCCCACAATAAGTTGGGCGAATTTTGGCCCATTCCTCCTGACAGAGCTGGTGTAACTGAGTCAGGTTTGTAGGCCTCCTTGCTCGCGCACACACTTTTTCAGTTCTGCCCACAAATGTTCTATAGGATTGAGGTCAGGGGTTGCCACTCCAATACCATGACTTTGTTGTCCTTAGGCCATTTTGCCACAACTATGGAAGTACGCTTGGGGTCATTGTTCATTTGGAAGACCCATTTGCAACCAAGCTTTAACTTCCTGACTGATGTCTAGAGATTTTGCTTCAATATATGCACATCATTTTCCTCCCTCATGATGCCATCTATTTTGTGAAGTACACCAGTCCCTCCTGCA
>NC_068438.1:36605741-36680741 GCF_023373465.1 Oncorhynchus keta | reverse complement strand
ATAAATTGTGAGAATCGCAATGCATATCATTTCGGCATCTAAGTTCGTGATAATATTGTATCGTGAGGTCCCTGGCAATTCCCACCCCTAACGGATAACCCACGCCAGGACTGGGAAACATTATTTATCCATAGATCTGTCTCAGTTCTGTTTTTCTCAAAGATGAATATGAAGATGACCTCTCTCTAACCGCTAAGCTGTGTTGAGAAGAGAACACAAGTGCAGGTGTGCAGCAGTTTTCACTCCAACCCTGTTCCTGGAGAGATACCTTCCTGTAGGTTTTCACTCCAACCCTGTTCCTGGAGAGATACCTTCCTGTAGGTTTTCACTCCAACCCTGTTCCTGGAGAGATACTGTCCAGTAGGTTTTCACTCCAACCCTGTTCCTGGAGAGATACTGTCCAGTAGGTTTTCACTCCAACCCTGTTCCTGGAGAGATACCTTCCTGTAGGTTTTCACTCCAACCCTGTTCCTGGAGAGCTACCTTCCTGTAGGTTTTCACTCCAACCCTGTTCCTGGAGAGCTACCTTCCTGTAGGTTTTCACTCCAACCCTGTTCCTGGAGAGCTACCTTCCTGTAGGTTTTCACTCCAACCCTGTTCCTGGAGAGATACCTTCCTGTAGGTTTTCACTCCAACCCTGTTCCTGGAGAGATACCTTCCTGTAGGTTTTCACTCCAACCCTGTTCCTGGAGAGCTACCTTCCTGTAGGTTTTCACTCCAACCCTGTTCCTGGAGAGATACCTTCCTGTAGGTTTTCACTCCAACCCTGTTCCTGGAGAGATACCTTCCAGTAGTTTTTCACTCCAACCCTGTTCCTGGAGAGATACTGTCCAGTAGTTTTTCACTCCAACCCTGTTCCTGGAGAGATACTACCCTGTATGTTTTCACTCCAACCCTGTTCCTGGAGAGATACTGTCCAGTAGGTTTTTACTCCAACCCTGTTCCTGGAGAGATACCTTCCTGTAGGTTTTCACTCCAACCCTGTTCCTGGAGAGATACTGTCCAGTAGGTTTTCACTCCAACCCTGTTCCTGGAGAGATACTGTCCTGTAGGTTTTCATTCCAACCCTGTTCCTGGAGAGATACTGTCCAGTAGGTTTTCACTCCAGCCCTGTTCCTGGAGAGATACTGTCCAGTAGTTTTTCACTCCAACCCTGTTCCTGGAGAGATACTGTTCAGTAGGTTTTAACTCCAACCCTGTTCCTGGAGAGA
This sequence comes from Oncorhynchus keta, assembly GCF_023373465.1. Lineage (NCBI taxonomy): Eukaryota > Metazoa > Chordata > Actinopteri > Salmoniformes > Salmonidae > Oncorhynchus > Oncorhynchus keta. The sequence continues at coordinate 36,679,530 of NC_068438.1, read as the reverse complement.
TACTGTTCAGTAGGTTTTAACTCCAACCCTGTTCCTGGAGAGATACTGTCCAGTAGGTTTTAACTCCAACCCTGTTCCTGGAGAGATACTGTTCAGTAGGTTTTCACTCCAACCCTGTTCCTGGAGAGATACTGCCCTGTAGGTTTTCGCTCCAACCCTGTTCCTGGAGAGATACTGTTCAGTAGGTTTTCACTCCAACCCTGTTCCTGGAGAGATACTGTCCAGTAGGTTTTCACTCCAACCCTGTTCCTGGAGAGATACTGTCCAGTAGGTTTTCACGCCAACCCTGTTCCTGGAGAGATACTGTCCAGTAGGTTTTCACTCCAACCCTGTTCCTGGAGAGATACTGTCCAGTAGGTTTTCACTCCAACCCTGTTCCTGGAGAGATACTGTTCAGTAGGTTTTCACTCCAACCCTGTTCCTGGAGAGATACTGTCCAGTAGGTTTTCACTCCAACCCTGTTCCTGGAGAGATACTGTCCAGTAGGTTTTCACTCCAACCCTAATCTAGCGCACCTGATTCTAATAATTAGCTGGTTGACAAACTGAATCAGGTTAGTTACAGCTGGGGTTTAAAAGAAAACCTTACAAGCGGGTATCTCTCCAGGAACAGGGTTGCAGAGTCCTGGTCTATGTGATCCTGAGTGTGTGCAGCAGTGTAAAGTATTTATAGAGGCAGGGGCATGAACAGTCTCCGGTGTTTCAGGATTAGCTTGTTTGACATGGTGAGCGACCCTGGTTTTTCTGCATCGTTTCAGGGCCTCCATGTTTTCAGAGGGAGATTAACGGAAGGTTATTTGGTAATGCGATGATCTCTCACACTCTTCGCACCTCACCACCACTCTCCCGAGACCACTGTCACACACACAGGAATGAGAGACTAGGTGTGTGTTTGTGTGTGCGCGCGGGTGTCTGTGTGCATTTCCATTTGTGCGTGCACATGTGTGTAATGTGGATAATATAGTGATACATGAAATAGTAAGGTAGCTGTTGAAGAAAGCCAAAGATAGAGGTCATAGTGAGAGACAGACCAGTCACAGACAACTGAAGAAGACAAACCTGTCAGTACCGGTTGCAGTTTTAAATCATCTATATGATGATTATACTACCATAACCCTCTCAGTGGAGGCTGTTCTAAGTTAATTTTCATTACAAAGCCATTTTATTCCTCTACTCCTGTTACAATGCCTCTCTGGGTAGTGGTTCCCCCTGTGTGTCAGTACAGACTCTCTAGTGTCTGTCTAGGAGTCAGTCTGTTGACCTGCGTGTCTGTCCTTGGGTTCACGCCTGGATATGCAATCTTTCCTCAGCAGAAGCTAGCACCTTCAGCCTCTCAGCTTTCAGCTTCCTCCTTTTGATCTCAGACAGATAACTTCTGCCTGGCTGCCTCTCCTCTCTGACGGTCGGAGGGAAACCCAATGGTGGGTTAGTTGAGGTCAAAGAGAGGGAGGTAGAGAGGGAGGTAGAGAGGGAGGTAGAGAGGGAGGTAGAGAATACATAAAAAGGAGAGAGATTTATATATGTTTTTACCAACTCAGGCCATTGCTTCAGTTTTAGGCTGTGGTTGCATCACTGATGTTACCCAAACTGTTTACATAGTATCTGCAGGGTTGGCCCACATTACTGCTTTATCAAAGAGGATTTACATCCTCTTAACAAGTGTGTTTACTGAAAGTCTGCTGTTTATAGTAACACTGACCCAAATGTTCTTGTTGATTAGATGTAATGCCAAACTTTAACTAGGGCTTTGTCTTACAACAATGAACAAATGCCAATTCCCTGCTAATACTAGGGCTTGGACTGGATTAGTCAGATTAACAGGCGTTAGTAGTGGTAACACGATCCAATCCCACCCATAATTACTCACTATAGGAAATATGTTTGGCCAAGCTAACCCAAACCCGTTCTGTTATCTACTTCTGGTCCTCATCGGGCCTGGTTTCTCTTCCATACCTGTCTGTCCTCTCCACCTCTACCCTCTCCATCTCTACCTGTCTGTCCTCTCCACCTATACCCTCTCCATCTCTACCTGTCTGGCCTCTCTACCGCTACCTGTCTGTCCTCTCCACCGCTACCTGTCTGTCCTCTCCACCTCTACCTGTCTGTCCTCTCCATCTCTACCTGTCTGTCCTCTCTACCTATACCCTCTCCATCTCTACCTGTCTACCCTCTCCATCTCTACCTGTCTGTACTCTCTACCTATACCCTCTCCATCTCTACCTGTCTGCCCTCTCCATCTCTACCTGTCTGTCCTCTCCATCTCTACCCTCTCCATCTCTACCTGTCTGTCCTCTCCATCTCTACCCTCTCCATCTCTACCTGTCTGTCCTCTCCACCTATACCCTCTCCATCTCTACCTGTCTGTCCTCTCCACCTATACCCTCTCTAGGAACAGGGGAGGGGAGGGTCTGTATCTTAGGAACAGGGGAGGGGAGGGTCTGTATTTTAGGAACAGGGGAGGGGAGGGTCTGTATCTTAGGAACAGGGGAGGGGAGGGTCTGTATCTTAGGAACAGGGGAGGGGAGGGTCTGTATCTTAGGAACAGGGGAGGGGAGGGTCTGTATCTTAGGAACAGGGGAGGGTCTGTATCTTAGGAACAGGGGAGGGGAGGGTCTGTATCTTAGGAACAGGGGAGGGGAGGGTCTGTATCTTATGAACAGGGGAGGGGAGGGTCTGTATCTTAGGAACAGGGGAGGGGAGGGTCTGTATCTTAGGAACAGGGCAGGGGAGGGTCTGTATCTTAGGAACAGGGGAGGGGAGGGTCTGTATCTTAGGAACAGGGGAGGGGAGGGTCTGTATCTTAGGAACAGGGGAGGGGAGGGTCTGTATCTTAGGAACAGGGGAGGGGAGGGTCTGTATCTTAGGAACAGGGGAGGGTCTGTATCTTAGGACCAGGGGAGGGTCTGTATCTTAGGAACAGGGGAGGGGAGGGTCTGTATCTTAGGACCAGGGAGGGTCTGTATCTTAGGAACAGGGGAGGGGAGGGTCTGTATCTTAGGAACAGGGGAGGGAGGGTCTGTATCTTAGGAACAGGGGAGGGGAGGGTCTGTATCTTAGGAACAGGGGAGGGGAGGGTCTGTATCTTAGGAACAGGGGAGGGGAGGGTCTGTATCTTAGGACCAGGGGAGGGGAGGGTCTGTATCTTAGGACCAGGGGAGGGTCTGTATCTTAGGAACAGGGGAGGGGAGGGTCTGTATCTTAGGACCAGGGGAGGGTCTGTATCTTAGGACCAGGGGAGGGTCTGTATCTTAGGAACAGGGGAGGGGAGGGTCTGTATCTTAGGAACAGGGGAGGGGAGGGTCTGTATCTTAGGACCAGGGGAGGGTCTGTATCTTAGGAACAGGGAAGGGGAGGGTCTGTATCTTAGGAACAGGGGAGGGTCTGTATCTTAGGAACAGGGGAGGGGAGGGTCTGTATCTTAGGAACAGGGGAGGGGAGGGTCTGTATCTTATGAACAGGGGAGGGGAGGGTCTGTATCTTAGGAACAGGGGAGGGGAGGGCCTGTATCTTAGGAACAGGGCAGGGGAGGGTCTGTATCTTAGGAACAGGGGAGGGGAGGGTCTGTATCTTAGGAACAGGGGAGGGGAGGGTCTGTATCTTAGGAACAGGGGAGGGGAGGGTCTGTATCTTAGGAACAGGGGAGGGGATGGTCTGTATCTTAGGAACAGGGGAGGGTCTGTATCTTAGGAACAGGGGAAGGGAGGGTCTGTATCTTAGGAACAGGGGAGGGGAGGGTCTGTATCTTAGGAATAGGGGAGGGGAGGGTCTGTATCTTAGGAACAGGGGAGGGTCTGTATCTTAGGAATAGGGGAGGGGAGGGTCTGTATCTTAGTTACCTCAGTTTTCCTCTTTCTATATGTATAGTACTATTAGTTACCTCAGTTTTACACTCTCTTTATGTATTGTACTATTAGTTACCCCAGTTTTCCTCTCTCTATATGTCTAGTACTATTAGTTACCTCAGTTTTCCTCACTATATATGTCTAGTACTATTAGTTACCTCAGTATTACACTCTCTTTATGTATTGTCCTATTAGTTACCTCAGTTTTACACTCTCTTTATGTATAGTACTATTAGTTACCTCAGTTTTCCTCTCTCTATATGTATAGTACTATTAGTTACTTCAGTATTACACTCTCTTTATGTATAGTCCTATTAGTTACCTCAGTATTACACTCTCTTTATGTATAGTACTATTAGTTACCTCAGTTTTACACTCTCTATATGTATAGTACTATTAGTTACCTCAGTTTTCCTCTCTCGATATGTATAGTACTATTAGTTACCTCAGTTTTTCTCTCTATATATGTATAATACTATTAGTTACCTCAGTTTTCCTGTCTCTATATGTATAGTAAGCAAGCATTTCACTACACTCGCACTAACATCTGCTAACCATGTGTATGTGACAAATAAAATTTGATTTGATTTGATTTAGTACTATTAGTTTCCTCAGTTTTCCTCTCCCTATATGTATAGTACTATTAGTTACCTCAGTTTTACACTTACAGACAGACATACAGACAGACAGGCATATTAATGTGAGGTGCAAGGCATGCCCCCCCCAGGCGATGGTCGATAAGGCCCAGGTCAATCCCAGCCAGCAGCCACTTGAATAACAATGAACCCATCCAAAACAGCAGCAGCATCTGACAACACCACCCCAGTCCATCAGGATCCGGGCCAGATATTTGCATTAATGATTTCTGCTCTTCCCCTCTCTCCCCCACACCACTTCTATTCCTCCCTTAGATGTGCGGCTGATAATTCTTGCCTTAGCTAAACGTCCCTAATGTAGCTACAAAGGGGAGCTCTAAAAGGTCTTCTTAAGGAGATCAACTCGTTTTTGTTATCTTTCAGTGATTGTCTGGCTGGAGTGCAGAGATAAAGTTATGCTGGGTAAATACTGTGTGGTGTTTTGAGGGTGACAATGTTAAATCCAGTCCAAATCTTACCTCCTTATTCCCTGTCTGAGAAATTACTGCTATTTGGAGTCTGCAAACAGTTTAGAGCCAAAGCAGAGGTCCTTACTGACAGAAATGTAATATTGATTAACCCTCTATCTCAGTCTAATGGTTCTCTCTCTCTCTCTCTTCCTGCCTGTCCTGATGGTGCCATCCGCCTCCCTCGCTGAATCTGACCATTCAGGTGAGTCATTTCTGTTTCATTCAGTCGTTTTATCTTCATTGGGCAGATACACCTTTTAGGAATGAGTGTGCTGAAAGTTGAATCATCATCAAATGCTCTCTTGTGATGAGATGACAGTTGAATCATCATACAATGCTCCCTAGTGATGAGATGACAGTTGAATCATCATAATATGCTCCCTAGTGATGAAATGACAGTTGAATCATCATAAAATGCTCTCTAGTGATGAGATGACAGTTGAATCATCATAATATGCTCCCTAGTGATGAAATGACAGTTGAATCATCATAAAATGCTCTCTAGTGATGAGATGACAGTTGAATCATCATAATATGCTCCCTAGTGATGAGATGACAGTTGAATCATCATAATATGCTCCCTAGTGATGAAATGACAGTTGAATCATCATAAAATGCTCTCTTGTGATGAGATGACAGTTGAATCATCATAATATGCTCCCTAGTGATGAGATGACAGTTGAATCATCATAATATGCTCCCTAGTGATGAGATGACAGTTGAATCATCATCAAATGCTCTCTAGTGATGAGATGACAGTTGAATCATCATAATATGCTCCCTAGTGATGAGATGACAGTTGAATCATCATAATATGCTCCCTAGTGATGAGATGACAGTTGAATCATCATAATATGCTCCCTAGTGATGAAATGACAGTTGAATCATCATAAAATGCTCTCTAGTGATAGTGAGATGACAGTTGAATCATCATAATATGCTCCCTAGTGATGAAATGACAGTTGAATCATCATAAAATGCTCTCTTGTGATGAGATGACAGTTGAATCATCATAATATGCTCCCTAGTGATGAAATGACAGTTGAATCATCATAATATGCTCCCTAGTGATGAAATGACAGTTGAATCATCATAAAATGCTCCTAGTGATGAAATGACAGTTGAATCATCATAAAATGCTCCTAGTGATGAGATGACAGTTGAATCATCATAATATGCTCCCTAGTGATGAGATGACAGTTGAATCATCATAAAATGCTCTCTAGTGATGAGATGACAGTTGAATATGCTCCCTAGTGATGAAATGACAGTTGAATCATCATAAAATGCTCTCTTGTGGTGAGATGACAGTTGAATCATCATACAATGTCCCTAGTGATGAGATGACAGTTGAATCATCATAATATGCTCCCTAGTGATGAAATGACAGTTGAATCATCATAAAATGCTCTCTAGTGATGAGATGACAGTTGAATCATCATAATATGCTCCCTAGTGATGAAATGACAGTTGAATCATCATAAAATGCTCTCTAGTGATGAGATGACAGTTGAATCATCATAATATGCTCCCTAGTGATGAGATGACAGTTGAATCATCATAATATGCTCCCTAGTGATGAAATGACAGTTGAATCATCATAAAATGCTCTCTTGTGATGAGATGACAGTTGAATCATCATAATATGCTCCCTAGTGATGAGATGACAGTTGAATCATCATAATATGCTCCCTAGTGATGAGATGACAGTTGAATCATCATAATATGCTCCCTAGTGATGAAATGACAGTTGAATCATCATAAAATGCTCTCTTGTGATGAGATGACAGTTGAATCATCATAATATGCTCCCTAGTGATGAGATGACAGTTGAATCATCATAATATGCTCCCTAGTGATGAGATGACAGTTGAATCATCATCAAATGCTCTCTAGTGATGAGATGACAGTTGAATCATCATAATATGCTCCCTAGTGATGAGATGACAGTTGAATCATCATAATATGCTCCCTAGTGATGAGATGACAGTTGAATCATCATAATATGCTCCCTAGTGATGAAATGACAGTTGAATCATCATAAAATGCTCTCTTGTGGTGAGATGACAGTTTAATCATCATACAATGCTCCCTAGTGATGCGATGACAGTTGAATCATCATAATATGCTCCCTAGTGATGAAATGACAGTTGAATCATCATAAAATGCTCTCTTGTGATGAGATGACAGTTGAATCATCATAATATGCTCCCTAGTGATGAAATGACAGTTGAATCATCATAATATGCTCCCTAGTGATGAAATGACAGTTGAATCATCATAATATGCTCCCTAGTGATGAAATGACAGTTGAATCATCATAAAATGCTCTCTAGTGATGAGATGACAGTTGAATCATCATAATATGCTCCCTAGTGATGAAATGACAGTTGAATCATCATAAAATGCTCTCTTGTGGTGAGATGACAGTTTAATCATCATACAATGCTCCCTAGTGATGCGATGACAGTTGAATCATCATAATATGCTCCCTAGTGATGAAATGACAGTTGAATCATCATAAAATGCTCTCTTGTGATGAGATGACAGTTGAATCATCATAATATGCTCCCTAGTGATGAAATGACAGTTGAATCATCATAAAATGCTCTCTAGTGATGATATGACAGTTGAATCATCATAATATGCTCCCTAGTGATGAAATGACAGTTGAATCATCATAAAATGCTCTCTAGTGATGAGATGACAGTTGAATCATCATAATATGCTCCCTAGTGATGAAATGACAGTTGAATCATCATAAAATGCTCTCTAGTGATGAGATGACAGTTGAATCATCATAATATGCTCCCTAGTGATGAGATGACAGTTGAATCATCATAATATGCTCCCTAGTGATGAAATGACAGTTGAATCATCATAAAATGCTCTCTTGTGGTGAGATGACAGTTGAATCATCATACAATGCTCCCTAGTGATGAGATGACAGTTGAATCATCATAATATGCTCCCTAGTGATGAAATGACAGTTGAATCATCATAAAATGCTCTCTAGTGATGAGATGACAGTTGAATCATCATAATATGCTCCCTAGTGATGAGATGACAGTTGAATCATCATAAAATGCTCTCTAGTGATGAGATGACAGTTGAATCATCATACAATGCTCCCTAGTGATGAGATGACAGTTGAATCATCATAATATGCTCCCTAGTGATGAAATGACAGTTGAATCATCATAAAATGCTCTCTAGTGATGAGATGACAGTTGAATCATCATACAATGCTCCCTAGTGATGAGATGACAGTTGAATCATCATAATATGCTCCCTAGTGATTAGATGACAGTTGAATCATCATAATATGCTCCCTAGTGATGAAATGACAGTTGAATCATCATAATATGCTCCCTAGTGATGAGATGACAGTTGAATCATCATAATATGCTCCCTAGTGATGAGATGACAGTGTGCTGTTTGTCTTGTGGCTCCTGCTGTAGACAGAGTGGATGCTACTGTAGCCCTCCTGCTATTGGTGTACTGGTGGATTACTGACTCAGACACACACACGTGCGCACAAACACACACATTCACACATTTATTCACACCTCTACCCTGCTCCATTCCACCCCACTGCCCACCCCTAGTCCCTGTTATGAGTGTAATCTGATGGGTAGTGTGGCTGTCCTCAGGGAATCCACTGAAATAACTGTGATATTCCTCTGAAGGACCTTTTTACAGCTTGTACAATAATGACCAGTTGAAGCCTGGACCCTGTAGACTGTATTTTGGCCTGAGTTCTCACCATGCAGTGAAATTAATGACACATCAACCAGAGATCTTCTCACATGATTCATTTATCTTTCAGTCCAACTATAATTCTATCTCTATCCACTATCTCTGTCATCCGCCCCACAACCTCCCCATACTTCTATCTCTATCCACTATCTCTGTCATCCTCTCCACAACCTCCCCATACTTCATCTATCAACAATCTCTGTCATCCTCTCCACAACCTCCCCATACTTCTATCTCTATCCACTATCTCTGTCATCCTCTCCACAACCTCCCCATACTTCATCTATCAACTATTTCTGTCAGCCTCCCCATACTTCATCTATCAACTATCTCTGCCATCCTTCCCACAACCTCCCCATACTTCATCTATCAACAATCTCTGTCATCCTCCCCACAACCTCCCCAATATTCTATCTCTATCCACTATCTCTGTCAGCCTCCCCACAACCTCCCCATACTTCTTTCTCTATCCACTATCTCTGTCAGCCTTCCCACAACCTCCCCATACTTCATCTATCAACTATCTCTGTCATCCTCCCCACAACCTCCCCATACTTCATCTATCAACTATCTCTGTCAGACTCCCCACAACCTCCCCATACTTCATTTCTCAACTATCTCTGTCAGCCTCCCCATACTTCATCTATCAACTATCTCTGCCAACCTCCCCACAACCTCCCCATACTTCATCTATCAACTATCTCTGTCATCCTCCCACAACCTCCCCATACTTCTATCTCTGTCATCCTCCCCACAACCTCCCCATACTTCTATCTCTATCAACTATCTCTGTCATCCTCCCCACAACCTCCCCATACTTCATCTATCAACTATCTCTGTCAGCCTCCCCACAACCTCCCCATACTTCTATCTCTATCCACTATCTCTGTCATCCTCCCCACAACCTCCCCATACTTCTATCTATATCAACTATCTCTGTCATCCTCCCCACAACCTCCCCATACTTCTATCTCTGTCATCCTCCCCACAACCTCCCCATACTTCTATCTCTGTCATCCTCCCCACAACCTCCCCATACTTCTATCTCTATCAACGATCTCAGTCAGCCTCCCCACAACCTCCCCATACTTCATCTATCAACTATCTCTGTCATCCTCCCCACAACCTCCCCATACTTCTATCTCTATCCACTATCTCTGTCATCCTCCCCACAACCTCCCCATACTTCTATCTCTATCCACTATCTCTGTCAGCCTCCTCACAACCTCCCCATACTTCTATCTCTATCCACTATCTCTGTCAGCCTTCCCACAACCTCTCCATACTTCATCTATCAACTATCTCTGTCATCCTCCCCACAACCTCCCCATACTTCATCTATCAACTATCTCTGTAAGCCTCCCCACAACCTCCCCATACTTCATCTCTCAACTATCTCTGTCAGCCTCCCCATACTTCATCTATCAACTATCTCTGTCATCCTCCCCACAACCTCCCCATACTTCATCTATCAACTATCTCTGTCATCCTCCCCACAACCTCCCCATACTTCTATCTCTGTCATCCTCCCCACAACCTCCCCATACTTCTATCTATGTCATCCTCCCCACAACCTCCCCATACTTCTATCTCTATCAACTATCTCTGTCATCCTCCCCACAACCTCCCCTTACTTCTATCTCTGTCATCCTCCCCACAACCTCCCCATACTTCTATCTCTATCAACTATCTCTGTCATCCTCCCCACAACCTCCCCATATTTCTATCTCTGTCATCCTCCCCACAACCTCCCCTTACTTCTATCTCTGTCATCCTCCCCACAACCTCCCCATACTTCTATCTCTATCCACTATCTCTGTCAACCTCCCCACAACCTCCCATACTTCTATCTCTATCAACTATCTCTGTCATCCTCCCCACAACCTCCCCATACTTCTATCTCTGTCATCCTCCCCACAACCTCCCCTTACTTCTATCTCTGTCATCCTCCCCACAACCTCCCCATACTTCTATCTCTATCCACTATCTCTGTCAACCTCCCCACAACCTCCCATACTTCTATCTCTATCAACTATCTCTGTCATCCTCCCCACAACCTCCCCATACTTCTATCTCTGTCATCCTCCCCACAACCTCCCCATACTTCTATCTCTGTCAACCTCCCCACAACCGCCCCATACTTCTATCTCTATCAACTATCTCTGTCATCCTCCCCACAACCTCCCCTTACTTCTATCTCTGTCATCCTCCGCACAACCTCCCCTTACTTCTATCTCTGTCATCCTCCCCACAACCTCCCCATACTTCTATCTCTGTCATCCTCCCCACAACCTCCCCATACTTCTATCTCTATCCACTATCTCTGTCAACCTCCCCACAACCTCCCATACTTCTATCTCTATCAACTATCTCTGTCATCCTCCCCACAACCTCCCCATACTTCTATCTCTGTCAGCCTCCCCATACTTCATCTATCAACTATCTCTGCCAACCTCCCCACAACCTCCCCATACTTCATCTATCAACTATCTCTGTCATCCTCCCACAACCTCCCCATACTTCTATCTCTGTCATCCTCCCCACAACCTCCCCATACTTCTATCTCTATCAACTATCTCTGTCATCCTCCCCACAACCTCCCCATACTTCATCTATCAACTATCTCTGTCAGCCTCCCCACAACCTCCCCATACTTCTATCTCTATCCACTATCTCTGTCATCCTCCCCACAACCTCCCCATACTTCTATCTATATCAACTATCTCTGTCATCCTCCCCACAACCTCCCCATACTTCTATCTCTGTCATCCTCCCCACAACCTCCCCATACTTCTATCTCTGTCATCCTCCCCACAACCTCCCCATACTTCTATCTCTATCAACGATCTCAGTCAGCCTCCCCACAACCTCCCCATACTTCATCTATCAACTATCTCTGTCATCCTCCCCACAACCTCCCCATACTTCTATCTCTATCCACTATCTCTGTCATCCTCCCCACAACCTCCCCATACTTCTATCTCTATCCACTATCTCTGTCAGCCTCCCCACAACCTCCCCATACTTCTATCTCTATCCACTATCTCTGTCAGCCTTCCCACAACCTCTCCATACTTCATCTATCAACTATCTCTGTCATCCTCCCCACAACCTCCCCATACTTCATCTATCAACTATCTCTGTAAGCCTCCCCACAACCTCCCCATACTTCATCTCTCAACTATCTCTGTCAGCCTCCCCATACTTCATCTATCAACTATCTCTGTCATCCTCCCCACAACCTCCCCATACTTCATCTATCAACTATCTCTGTCATCCTCCCCACAACCTCCCCATACTTCTATCTCTGTCATCCTCCCCACAACCTCCCCATACTTCTATCTATGTCATCCTCCCCACAACCTCCCCATACTTCTATCTCTATCAACTATCTCTGTCATCCTCCCCACAACCTCCCCTTACTTCTATCTCTGTCATCCTCCCCACAACCTCCCCATACTTCTATCTCTATCAACTATCTCTGTCATCCTCCCCACAACCTCCCCATATTTCTATCTCTGTCATCCTCCCCACAACCTCCCCTTACTTCTATCTCTGTCATCCTCCCCACAACCTCCCCATACTTCTATCTCTATCCACTATCTCTGTCAACCTCCCCACAACCTCCCATACTTCTATCTCTATCAACTATCTCTGTCATCCTCCCCACAACCTCCCCATACTTCTATCTCTGTCATCCTCCCCACAACCTCCCCTTACTTCTATCTCTGTCATCCTCCCCACAACCTCCCCATACTTCTATCTCTATCCACTATCTCTGTCAACCTCCCCACAACCTCCCATACTTCTATCTCTATCAACTATCTCTGTCATCCTCCCCACAACCTCCCCATACTTCTATCTCTGTCATCCTCCCCACAACCTCCCCATACTTCTATCTCTGTCAACCTCCCCACAACCGCCCCATACTTCTATCTCTATCAACTATCTCTGTCATCCTCCCCACAACCTCCCCTTACTTCTATCTCTGTCATCCTCCCCACAACCTCCCCTTACTTCTATCTCTGTCATCCTCCCCACAACCTCCCCATACTTCTATCTCTGTCATCCTCCCCACAACCTCCCCATACTTCTATCTCTATCCACTATCTCTGTCAACCTCCCCACAACCCCCCATACTTCTATCTCTATCAACTATCTCTGTCATCCTCCCCACAACCTCCCCATACTTCTATCTCTGTCATCCTCCCCACAACCTCCCCTTACTTCTATCTCTGTCATCCTCCCCACAACCTCCCCATACTTCTATCTCTATCCACTATCTCTGTCAACCTCCCCACAACCTCCCATACTTCTATCTCTATCAACTATCTCTGTCATCCTCCCCACAACCTCCCCATACTTCTATCTCTGTCATCCTCCCCACAACCTCCCCATACTTCTATCTCTGTCAACCTCCCCACAACCTCCCCATACTTCTATCTCTATCAACTATCTCTGTCATCCTCCCCACAACCTCCCCAATGCCTTTTTTATTTTCATATGTTTCCTCTCACACAGTTTCTCTGCTCTCCCCCTTTCCCTCTCCCTCTCTCCTCCGCTCCTCCCACCATCCCTGTCTACGTATGCTGGGTCTCCTGGTTGGTTTACATGGCAGGAACAAACACGTAGTGGATTCTAAGTTAAATGCAGCACAGTGCTGAAGCATTGGGGACACACAACAGATGCCTACCCCCCAGATCCCTTCCTTTTCTCCTACTACCCCTCTTGACATGCACTGTGTGTGTTTATTGAGGGGTAGTCTCTCTTTACATACACTGTGTGGGTTTATGGCGGGGTAGTCTCTCTTTACATGCATTGTGTGGGTTTATTGAGGGGTAGTCTCTCTTTACATGCACTGTGTGGGTTTATGACGGGGTAGTCTCTCTTCACATGCACTGTGTGGGTTTATGGCGGGGTAGTCTCTCTTTACATGCACTGTGTGGGTTTATGGCGGGGTAGTCTCTCTTTACATGCACTGTGTGGGTTTATGGCGGGGTAGTCTCTCTTTACATGCACTGTGTGGGTTTATGGCGGGGTAGTCTCTCTTTACATGCACTGTGTGGGTTTATGGCGGGGTAGTCTCTCTTTACATGCACTGTGTGGGTTTATGGCGGGGTAGTCTCTCTTTACATGCACTGTGTGGGTTTATGGCGGGGTAGTCTCTCTTTACATGCACTGTGTGGGTTTATGGCGGGGTAGTCTCTCTTTACATGCACTGTGTGGGTTTATGGAGGGGTAGTCTCTCTTTACATGAACTGTGTGGGTTTATGGAGTGGTAGTCTCTCTACATGAACTGTGTGGGTTTATGGAGGGATAGTCTCTCTACATGCACTGTGTGGGTTTATGGAGGGGTAGTCTCTCTTTACATGCACTGTGTGGGTTTATGGAGGGGTAGTCTCTCTCTACATGAACTGTGTGGGTTTTGGGGTGGCAGGGTAGCCTAGTGGTTAGAGCGTTGGAGTAGTAACCGAAAGGTTGCAAGTTTGAATCCCCGAGCTGACAAGGTACAAATCTGTCGTTCTGCCCCTGAACAGGCAGTTAACCCACTGTTCCTAGGCCGCCATTGAAAATAAGAATATGTTCTTAACTGACTTGCCTAGTAAAATAAAGATACAATTAAAAAAAATTAAAAATGGAGGGATAGTCTCTCTACGTGAACTGTGTGGGTTTATGGAGGGGTAGTCTCTCTACATGAACTGTGTGGGTTTATGGAGGGGTAGTCTCTCTACATGAACTGTGTGGGTTTATGGAGGGGTAGTCTCTCTTTACATGAACTGTGTGGGTTTATGGAGGGGTAGTCTCTCTACATGAACTGTGTGGGTTTATGGAGGGGTAGTCTCTCTACATGAACTGTGTGGGTTTATGGAGGGGTAGTCTCTCTTTACATGAACTGTGTGGGTTTATGGAGGGGTAGTCTCTCTACATGAACTGTGTGGGTTTATGGAGGGGTAGTCTCTCTACATGAACTGTGTGGGTTTATGGAGGGGTAGTCTCTCTTTACATGAACTGTGTGGGTTTATGGAGGGGTAGTCTCTCTACATGAACTGTGTGGGTTTATGGAGGGGTAGTCTCTCTTTACATGAACTGTGTGGGTTTATGGAGGGGTAGTCTCTCTCTACATGAACTGTGTGGGTTTATGGAGGGGTAGTCTCTCGAAATGAACTGTGTGGGTTTCTGGAGGGGTAGTCTCTCTTTACATGAACTGTGTGGGTTTATGGAGTGGTAGTCTCTCTACGTGAACTGTGTGGGTTTATGGAGGGGTAGTCTCTCTACATGAACTGTGTGGGTTTATGGAGGGGTAGTCTCTCTACGTGAACTGTGTGGGTTTATGGAGGGATAGTCTCTCTACATGAACTGTGTGGGTTTATGGAGGGGTAGTCTCTCTTTACATGCACTGTGTGGGTTTATGGCGGGGTAGTCTCTCTTTACATGCACTGTGTGGGTTTATGGCGGGGTAGTCTCTCTTTACATGCACTGTGTGGGTTTATGGCGGGGTAGTCTCTCTTCACATGCACTGTGTGGGTTTATGGCGGGGTAGTCTCTCTTTACATGCACTGTGTGGGTTTATGGCGGGGTAGTCTCTCTTTACATGCACTGTGTGGGTTTATGGCGGGGTAGTCTCTCTTTACATGCACTGTGTGGGTTTATGGAGGGGTAGTCTCTCTTTACATGAACTGTGTGGGTTTATGGAGTGGTAGTCTCTCTACATGAACTGTGTGGGTTTATGGAGGGATAGTCTCTCTACATGCACTGTGTGGGTTTATGGAGGGGTAGTCTCTCTTTACATGCACTGTGTGGGTTTATGGAGGGGTAGTCTCTCTCTACATGAACTGTGTGGGTTTTGGGGTGGCAGGGTAGCCTAGTGGTTAGAGCGTTGGAGTAGTAACCGAAAGGTTGCAAGTTTGAATCCCCGAGCTGACAAGGTACAAATCTGTCGTTCTGCCCCTGAACAGGCAGTTAACCCACTGTTCCTAGGCCGCCATTGAAAATAAGAATATGTTCTTAACTGACTTGCCTAGTAAAATAAAGATACAATTAAAAAAAATTAAAAATGGAGGGATAGTCTCTCTACGTGAACTGTGTGGGTTTATGGAGGGGTAGTCTCTCTACATGAACTGTGTGGGTTTATGGAGGGGTAGTCTCTCTACATGAACTGTGTGGGTTTATGGAGGGGTAGTCTCTCTTTACATGAACTGTGTGGGTTTATGGAGGGGTAGTCTCTCTACATGAACTGTGTGGGTTTATGGAGGGGTAGTCTCTCTTTACATGAACTGTGTGGGTTTATGGAGGGGTAGTCTCTCTTTACATGAACTGTGTGGGTTTATGGAGGGGTAGTCTCTCGAAATGAACTGTGTGGGTTTTATGGCAGGGTAGTCTCTCTTTTGAACATGTCTCTCTTTGAACTGTGTGGGTTTATGGAGGGGTAGTCTCTCTACATGAACTGTGTGGGTTTATGGAGGGTAGTCTGAACTGTGTGGGTTTATGGAGGGATAGTCTCTCTACATGAACTGTGTGGGTTTATGGAGGGGTAGTCTCTCTACATGAACTGTGTGGGTTTATGGAGGGTAGTCTCTCTCTACATGAACTGTGTGGGTTTATGGAGGGTAGTCTCTCTTACATGAACTGTGTGGGTTTATGGAGGGGTAGTCTCTTTACATGAACTGTGTGTGTTTATGGAGGGTAGTTTATGGATTTATGGAGGGGTAGTCTCTCTCATGAACTGTGTGGGTTTATGGAGGGGTAACATGAACTGTGTGGGTTTATGGAGGGGGTCTCTCTTTACATGAAGTTTATGGCGGGGTAGTCTCTTTACATGAACTGTGTGGGTTTATGGAGGGGTAGTCTCTCTTTACATGAACTGTGTGGGTTTATGGAGGGGTAGTCTCTCTGAACATGAACTGAACTGTGGGTTTATGGAGGGGTAGTGAACTCTCTCTACATGAACTGTGTGGGTTTATGGAGGGGTAGTCTCTCTTTACATGAACTGTGTGGGTTTATGGAGGGGTAGTCTCTCTTACATGAACTGTGTGGTTTATGGAGGGTAGCCTAGTGGTTAGAGCGTTGGAGTAGTAACCTGTTGCAAGTTTATGGAGCTGGGTACAAATCTGTCGTTCTGCCCCTGAACTGGCAGTTAACCCACTGTTCCTAGGCCGCCATTGAAAATAAGAATATGTTCTTAACTGACTTGCCTAGTAAAATGATACAATTAAAAAAATTAAAAATGGAGGGATAACTGAACTGTGTGGGTTTATGGAGGGTAGTCTCTCTACATGAACTGTGTGGGTTTATGGGGGTAGTCTCTCTTTACATGAACTGTGTGGGTTTATGGAGAGGGGTAGTCTCTCTTTACATGAACTGTGTGGGTTTATGGAGGGGTAGTCTCTCTTTACATGAACTGTGTGGGTTTATGGAGGGGTAGTCTCTCTTTACATGAACTGTGTGGGTTTATGGAGGGGTAGTCTCTTTACATGAACTGTGTGGGTTTATGGAGGGTAGTCTCTCTTTACATGAACTGTGTGGGTTTATGGAGGGGTAGTCTCTCGAAATGAACTGTGTGGGTTTCTGGAGGGGTAGTCTCTCTTTACATGAACTGTGTGGGTTTATGGAGGGTAGTCTCTCTACGTGAACTGTGTGGGTTTATGGAGGGGTAGTCTCTTACATGAACTGTGTGGGTTTATGGAGGGTAGTCTCTCTACGTGAACTGTGTGGGTTTATGGAGGGTAGTCTCTCTACATGAACTGTGTGGGTTTATGGAGGGTAGTCTCTCTTTACATGAACTGTGTGGGTTTATGGAGGGGTAGTCTCTCTACATGAACTGTGTGGGTTTATGGAGGGGTAGTCTCTCTTTACATGAACTGTGTGGGTTTTGGATGGACTGTGGGTTTATGGAGGGGTAGTCTCTCTTTACATGAACTGTGTGGATTTATGGAGGGTAGTCTCTCTACATGAACTGTGTGGGTTTATGGAGGGTAGTCTCTCTCACATGAACTGTGCGGGTTTATGGAGGGTAGTCTCTCTTTACATGAACTGTGTGGGTTTATGGAGGGTAGTCTCTCTACATGAACTGTGTGGGTTTATGGAGGGTAGTCTCTCTTTACATGAACTGAACTGTGTGGGTTTATGGCGGGGTAGTCTCTCTTTACATGAACTGTGTGGGTTTATGGAGGGGTATTCTCTACGTGAACTGTGTGGGTTTATGGAGGGGTAGTCTCTCCACATGAACTGTGTGGGTTTATGGAGGGGTAGTCTCTCTTTACATGAACTGTGTGGGTTTATGGAGGGGTAGTCTCTCTTTACATGAACTGTGTGGATTTATGGAGGGGTATTCTCTACGTGAACTGTGTGGGTTTATGGAGTGGTAGTCTCTCCACATGAACTGTGTGGGTTTATGGAGGGGTAGTCTCTCTTTCATGAACACGTGAACTGTGTGGGTTTATGGTAGTCTCTTTACATGAACTGTGTGGGTTTATGGAGGGGTAGTCTCTCTACATGAACTGTGTGGGTTTATGGAGGGGTAGTCTCTCTTTCCATGAACTGTGTGGATTTATGGAGGGGTATTCTCTACGTGAACTGTGTGGGTTTATGGAGTGGTAGTCTCTCCACATGAACTGTGTGGGTTTATGGAGGGGTAGTCTCTCTACATGAACTGTGTGGGTTTATGGAGTGGTAGTCTCTCTACATGAACTGTGTGGGTTTATGGAGGGGTAGTCTCTCCACATAAACTGTGTGGGTTTATGGAGGGGTAGTCTCTCCACATGAACTGTGTGGGTTTATGGAGGGGTAGTCTCTCTACATGAACTGTGTGGGTTTATGGAGTGGTAGTCTCTCCACATGAACTGTGTGGGTTTATGGAGGGGTAGTCTCTCCACATGAACTGTGTGGGTTTATGGAGTGGTAGTCTCTCCACATGAACTGTGTGGGTTTATGGAGTGGTAGTCTCTCCACATGAACTGTGTGGGTTTATGGAGGGGTAGTCTCTCCACATGAACTGTGTGGGTTTATGGAGTGGTAGTCTCTCCACATGAACTGTGTGGGTTTATGGAGTGGTAGTCTCTCCACATGAACTGTGTGGGTTTATGGATGGGTAGCCTTTTGTTTCAACAGGAGGAACCCCACTCGGAGGAGAAACTTCCACAGTTAGGGTATGATATCAGAACCTGGTGCTCTCTCCTTAGGTAAAAGGTGTGATCATCTCCTACCCTGTCAGTTTGTATTGGTCCAGGTGTATGTGTCAGTGTGGTTATCCCTACCTTGTCTTGTCTTGTCGTGTGTGTGTGTGTGTGTGTGTGTGTGTGTGTGTGTGTGTGTGTGTGTGTGTGTGTGTGTGTGTGTGTGTGTGTGTGTGTGTGTGTGTGTGTGTGTGTGTGTGTGTGTGTGTGTGTGTGTGTGTGTGTGTGTGTGTGTGTGTGTGTGTGTGTGTGTGTGTGTGTGTGTGTGCATTCATGTGACAGGGATTTACATGCTCTAATGATGAGGGATTACATTGAGGACAGACCCTGTCAGCACCCCTAACGAGAGATGTCCTGTAGCCCCAGGCCAGGAGTGGTGGGGAAAGATGGGGGTAGGGGGCAAAGGTGATGTAGGCTGGGATCTGTCTTCAGTGACATGGCCTCCCATAGATAATGTGGAGCCTCCTCCTCTCCTCCGCAGCCTCTGGATTCTCCTGCACTGTAATGATCCAGTTACAAGTGATGAGGAGCCTGTTGGATGAGAAGAGAGTAGCAAAAGAGGAAGTGGATAAAAAGACCGTCTTTTGCATCTCTAAGACTACATCATCTCTGTTACATAACCCACCACATATCACCTGTCATAACCCTGTCATAACCCTGTCATAACCCTGTCATAACCCACCACATATCACCATGCATTAACACATTCATCTGATATCTGATGTATCCTAAATATGTTCATGGCAGAGAAAACCACAGTGCAGTGTACTGCTAAGGCATTTATCAATATGCCTTCCAGAACTAGCAGGATATTTTATATATTAAACCTATTGAGAGATAGGAGATGAGAGCTTTTATCATGCAGGATAGGGTTCCCCAACTGGTGTGTGGTTTTAGTTTTTGGGGCAATTTTCATTGTTTAAAATAAAAGACTGTAAAAACAGCACCAAGTGATTTTTTTATTTTGGAAATCTACGCTCAAGTATTTCCATGCATAATAGAGAGACGTGTGTGTGTGTGTGTGTGTGTGTGTGTGTGTGTGTGTGTGTGTGTGTGTGTGTGTGTGTGTGTGTGTGTGTGTGTGTGTGTGTGTGTGTGTAATATCACACCTCATATCACACCTCATCTCTGAGCCAAATGTGTTAAAGCCATAAATAGCACATTAATGACCTCTGTTTTAAAATTTGCACCACACCGTATGCACAACACCGTAAGCACAACACCGTATGCACCACCACACCGTAAGCACAACACCGTAAGCACAACACCGTATGCACCACCACACCGTAAGCACAACACCGTAAGCACAACACCGTATGCACAACACCGTATGCACCACCACACCGTAAGCACCACACCGTAAGCACAACACCGTAAGCACAACACCGTATGCACAACACCGTATGCACAACACCGTATGCACCACACCGTATGCACAACACCGTATGCACCACACCGTATGCACAACACCGTATGCACAACACCGTATGCACCACCACACCGTATGCACAACACCGTATGCACCACCACACCGTAAGCACAACACCGTATGCACCACACCGTATGCACCACACCGTAAGCACAACACCGTATGCACCACACCGTAACTGAAGATGGCACAATATTTAAAACACTATTTCTTATTTCTCTCAGACTACTAACATATACACAACATAATATTTCTTCACACATCCTCACATAATCCCCCCTCTGATAGAGAGAGGGCATTAAGGAAGGGCATTGGCTTGAACCCTGAACCCGGGGACATCCTCAGGGCAGGCCGTCAGGACCTCTCCCAGAGCCCCCCGGAGCCACTCTGGGGCCATGCTCTGTCCACACATGTTGCACCCTGGACCTCACCTTGGCCCTGCTGATGGACCTCACCCTGTCCCTGCTGATGGACCTCACCCTGGTCCTGCTGATGGACCTCACCCTGGCCCTGCTGATGGACCTCACCCTGTCCCTGCTGATGGACCTCACCTTGGCCCTGCTGATGGACCTCACCTTGGCCCTGCTGATAGACCTCACCCTGGTCCTGCTGATGGACCTCACCCTGTCCCTGCTGATGGACCTCACCCTGTCCCTGCTGATGGACCTCACCCTGGCCCTGCTGATGGACCTCACCCTGGCCCTGCTGATGGACCTCACCCTGGCCCTGCTGATGGACCTCACCCTGGTCCTGCTGATGGACCTCACCCTGTCCCTGCTGATGGACCGCACCCTGGCCCTGCTGATGGACCTCACCCTGGCCCTGCTGATGGACCTCACCCTAGCTGTGTGGGGCTGTGTGGGAGGGCAAGATTAACCTTATTTAGCATTCTGTCTGAAGCTGCTACACTGTCTGTCTGTCTCTCTGGAAGACACAGTGAAAACAATCAATAACCCAAATATGGGGCGGTTGGCCCTAATGATTAGTTATGCCATGAGTGTGTCTGCTCATGAGGAAGATGGCTTATTTATACAGGGAGCGAGACTATCAATGTCAAGTATATGTATGCATTGGGTTTTAATCTTTGACCTCTAGCGGTCATAGAGATTTATTATAGGTCTTACTGTGTGCCATAATATTTTCTATATTGTAAGTCTATATTACATTTCCATGGGAGCCTGTCAGTAGAGGCAGAGGAGGAGCTGTGAGGTTTATGTCCTGGTGTAGACCAGTGTTACCACATGCACTATGCTGGGCCCTCGCCCTGCGTTAGGCTGGGCCCTCGCCCTGCGTAAGGCTGGGCCCTCGCCCTGCGTTCAGCTGGGACCTCGTCCTGCGTTAGGCTGGGCCCTCGCTCTGCGTTAGGCTGGGCCCTTGCCCTGCGTTAGGCTGGGCCCTCGCCCTGCATTAGGCCCTCGCCCAGCATTAGGCTGGGCCCTCGTCCTGTGTTAGGCTGGGCCCTCGCCCTGCGTTAGGCTGGGCCCTCGCCCTGCGTCAGGCTGGGACCTCGTCCTGCGTTAGGCTGGGCCCTCGCCCTGCGTTAGGCTGAGCCCTCGCCCTGCATTAGGCTGGGCCCTCGTCCTGCATTAGGCTGGGCACTCGTCCTGCGTTAGGCTGGGCACTCGCCCTGCGTTAGGCTGAGCCATCGCCCTGTGTTAGGCTGGGCCCTCGCCCTGCGTTAGGCTGGGCCCTCGCCCTGCGTTAGGCTGGGCCCTCGTCCTGCGTTAGGCTAGGCACTCGCCCTGCGTTAGGCTAGACACTCGCCCTGCGTTAGGCTGGGCACTCGCCCTGCGTTAGGCTGGGCCTTCGCCCTGCGTTAGGCTGGGCCCTCGCCCTGCGTTAGGCTGAGCCCTCGCCCTGCGTTAGGCTGTGCCTTCGCCCTGCGTTAGGCTGTGCCTTCGCCCTGCGTTAGGCTGATCCCTCGTCCTGCGTTTAGGCTGGGCCTTCGCCCTGCGTTAGGCCGGGCCCTCGCCCTGCGTTAGGCCGGGCCCTCGCCCTGCGTTAGGCTGGGCCCTTGTCCTGCGTTAGGCTGGGCCCTTGTCCTGCACTAGGCTCTACCCTGGATTTTGATCAGGGTCCTGGCCCCACCACATAAATAGATGATCCCTCCCCATCAGCCCTGCCTGCTTCCTGCCTTATCCCTACTCCCTATTCCTTGCCCTCTGACCCAGGGTCAGTATCAGGACCAGTACCACGACCAGTACCAGGGTCAGTCGCAGTCCCGCCTCTGACCCAGGACCAGTACCAGGGCCAGTACCAGGGCTAGTCCCAGGGTCAGTTCCAGTTCCACCTCTGACCCAGGGCCAGTACCAGGACCAGTACCAGGGCCGGTACCAGGGCTAGTACCAGGGTCAGTACCAATCCCACCTCTGACCCAGGGCCAGTACCAGGGATAGTACCAGGGCCAGGACCAGTACCAGGAGCAGTACCAGGGCTAGTACCAGGGCTAGTACCAGGGCCAGTCCCAGGGCCAGTACCAGGGCCAGTCCCAGGGTCAGTTCCAGTCCCACCTCTGACCCAGGGCCAATACCAGGGCCAATACCAGGGTCAGTCCCAGTCCCTGCGTCCTGTCTCCTTCCACCACTAATTATAGAATGAGCTCGCTCCACCATCTGTAATTTAAAACTCTAAAACACTGTTATTAACTACAACTTTTATAGGAACTCAAGAATAATACTGAGCTCTTTTTTAAAGCCAGATTCACTCCTGAGAATCTTAAACCTCCTGGTTAGTTTTAGGGGAGGACCCTCGTTTGTAACTGTACCTCCCCCTCCGCCCCGTCCCTTCTAAACGGTGGAGCTCAGTGTCTCTGTTTGCTATGTGACAGGAAGGAGGCATTTGGTATAGCAGGTCAGTGGTGTTGTGTCACAACGTCTCGTCAACTCCTGTAACATTGACACATGGGGATGATATTTTTCTTAGTTTGTTAGGAAATGTTTCCAAGTGGTGTGGTGGAGCTCCCCCACTCATCCTGATGTACTGTCTGTACTCTCTGACTCTAGCAGGGCAAGACACCAAACCACTAATGGCCAGGAAAATGTAACCATATGGCTTAAGTTAAGACATACCGTATTTCTCTACACGTCCTGAGGAAAATATAGGATTCAGTGAGGGCATGCACAGTTCTCAACTTCACAGTTTGAAGGAGATGGCCACAATTCTATATTTAACTATAATGTCAAATATGTCTGTCTGCTGTGCTCATTTAATAGAGACTTTAGCTGTGTAGCAGTTCTCATACAGTGGTCACAGTTAAGTGTGAGCAGTGGATCTAAGTTGATGTATAGAAGTGTAGGGAAGATGTGGGGAGACATGCAGCATGTGAAAGATGCCACCATGTCTAATCAGAGTTATTGTGTGAAGGCTGTTTTTCTTCCAGCCTGCCTGTCTGCATCCTGCCTTTCTGTGTCCTGACTGTCTGTGTCCGGCCTGTCTGCGTCCTGCCTGTCTGCGTCCGGCCTGTGTGCGTCCTGCCTGTCTGTGTCCTGCCTTTCTGTGTCCGGCCTGTCTGTGTCCGGCCTGTGTGCGTCCTGCCTGTCTGTGTCCGGCCTGTCTGCGTCCTGCCTGTCTGTGTCCTACCTGTCTTTGTCCTGCCTGTCTGTGTCCCGCTTGTCTTTGTTCTACCTGTTTAGGCTGGCTGCTGATTTATGTCCTGGTCTTCTTATTCAGCCCTCTGGGAGGGAGGGAGGAAGGGAGGGAGGGAGGGAGGGAGGGAGGGAGGGAGGGAGGGAGGGAGGGAGGGAGGGAGGGAGGGAGGGAGGGAGGGAGGGAGGGAGGGAGAAAGATGGAAGGAAGGCAAGAGGGCCATACAACACGCTATGGAACACACTGAAATAACTAGGCTCAGCAATCTGCTGTCTCATCTTACAACCGGCCCTCTACTTGTTCCTCAGGCAAAACAAAACAACCAGGGAATAAAGACAAACAGGACCGGGACATGAATGCCTCTTGCTTTTGTTCTGAGAGGTCAAAATCAAATTTGATTTGTCACAAACATGTTTTTAGCAGATGTTATTGCTGGTGTAGCGAAATGCTTGTATTCTCCTCCCTTGACACTTTTCCTATTTTGTTGCCTTACAACCTGGAATTAAAATTTATTTTTGGGGGGTTTTGTATCATTTGATTTACACAACATCCCTACCACTTTGAAGATGCAAAATACATTTGATTGTGAAACAAACAAGAAATAACACATAAACAGAACTTAAGTGTGCATAACTATTCACCCCCCCCCCCCAAAAAAAAAGTAATTACTTTGTAGAGTCACCTTTTGCAGCAATTACAGCTGCAAGTCTCTTGGGGTATGTCTCTATAAGCTAGGCACATCTAGCCACTGGGATTTTTGCCCATTCTTCAAGGCAAAACTGCTCCAGCTCCTTCAAGTTGGATGGGTTCTGTTGGTGTACAGCAATCTTTAAGTCATACCACTGATTCTCAATTGGATTAAGGTCTGGGCTTTGACTAGGCCATTCCAAGACATTTATATGTTTCCCGTTAAACCACTCGAGTGTTGCTTTAGCAGTATGCTCATTGTCCTGCTGGAAGGTGAACCTCCGTCCCAGTCTCACATCTCTGGAAGACTGAAACAGGTTTCCCTCAAGAATGTCCCTGTATTTAGCGCCATCCATCATTCCTTCAATTCTGACCAGTTTCGTAGTCCCTGCTAATGAAAAACATCCCCACAACATGATGCTGCCACCAACATGCTTCACTGTGGGGATGGTGTTCTGGGATTGATGAGAAGGGTTGGGTTTGCACCAGACATAACGTTTTCCTTGTTGTCCAAAAAGCTCAATTTTAGTCTCATCTGACCAGAGTACCTTCTTCCATATGTTTGGGGAGTCTCCCACATGCCTCTTGGCAAACACCAAATGTGTTTGCTTATTTTTTTCTTTAAGCAATGGCTTTCTTCTGTCCACTCTTCTATAAAGCCCAGCTCTGTGGAGTGTACGGCTTAAAGTGGTCATATGGACAGACATTCCAATCTCCGCTGTGGAGCTTTGCAGCTCCTTCAGGGTTATCATTAGTCTCTTTGTTGTCTCTCTGATTAATGCTCTCCTTGCCTGGTCTGTGAATTTTGGTGGGCGGCCCTCTCTCTTGTTGTGGTGCCATATTCTTTCCATATTTTAATAATGTATTTAATCGTGCTCCGTGGGATGTTCAATGTTTCAGATATGTTTTTGTAACCCAACCCTGATCTGAACTTCTCCACAACTTTGTCCCTGACCTTGGTCTTCATAGTGCCACTTGCTTGGTGGTGCCCCTTGCTTAGTGGTGTTGCAGACTTTCATAACAGGTGTAAATATAATGAGATCATGTGACACTTAGATTGCACACAGGTGAACTTTATCTAATTATGTGACTTCTGAAGGTACTTGGTTGCACCAGATCATATTTAGGGGCTTCATAGTTAGGGGCTTCCGTTTATTATTTCGGGAGATTTTTTTCAATTCATGTTTTTCATTTCACCCCTCCAATTTGGACTATTTTGTGTTTGTCCATTACATGAAATACAAATTAAAATCCATTTCAATTCCAGGTTGTGATGCAACAAAATAGGAAAAATGCCCAGTGGGATGAATACTTTCGGAAGGCACTGTAAGCAAAGTAGGATACATAAGGAAGGCACAAAAACAACAAAAGCGAGCAGGACAAAAGGCCAAGGCCATGGGGGACAGGGAGAGGTAAAGTGGGGGATGAAGAGAGGGCCACCCAGGGTACAAGGGAACCCCTCAGAGCCCTGTCCCCAGGACTCCCACAGACAATGGTCCATCTGCTGGAGAAACACAGCCACTTTGAGAAAGGCCCCTCCTTTGGATTCGGCCTCAGTGTCTCTCTGTCCTCCGCTCTAGAACACCCAGA
Organism: Oncorhynchus keta; assembly: GCF_023373465.1. Lineage (NCBI taxonomy): Eukaryota > Metazoa > Chordata > Actinopteri > Salmoniformes > Salmonidae > Oncorhynchus > Oncorhynchus keta. The sequence goes on along the minus strand of NC_068438.1, from coordinate 36,653,362 downwards.
CTCTGCCATCGCTACCCATAACAGCCATAACCCAAAACACACACACACACACTGCTCATATTATGTAGGAGATGATTATAGCCTTCCTACATAACAATAGTCTTACTGACTGCCTTGCCTGTAGTTTTCAAGTATACTCTGGAGATAACAGTAGTATTTTTGGCTGCTCTGCCTGTAGTTTTCCTAGTATACTCTGGAGACAGATCTACAGATAGTGCCAAGGCAGATGGAGGAGTTTCTATCGCCACTTAAATTATTCCTTTAGCCTGCTAGAATGTATACATTTTTGTTTGGACCTAAATACAGTGTTAACTATTTAATCCCATATATAATCCATCATAGCATCTGTCCCAGAGAATAAAATTGGACTAATCTTCTGTTTTTCTTGTTTCTGTGCTTTTGAGGATGGTTATTATGGGTATGCACATATCTGTCAGTCAGTATGTCTGTCTGTCCTGTCTGTCCTGTCTGCCCTGTCCGTCTGTCTGTCCGTCTGTCTGTCTGAGCGTCTGAGCAGTGAGCTGGCTGGGACTGAGCGTGAGCAGTGAGCTGGCTGGGACTGAGCGTGAGCAGTGAGCTGGCTGGGACTGAGCGTGAGCAGTGAGCTGGCTGGGACTGAGCGTGAGCAGTGAGCTGGCTGGGACTGAGCGTGAGCAGTGAGCTGGCTGGGACTGAGCGTGAGCAGTGAGCTGGCTGGGACTGAACTTGAGCAGTGAGCTGGCTGGGACTGAGCGTGAGCAGTGAGCTGGCTGGGACTGAGCGTGAGCAGTGAGCTGGCTGGGACTGAGCGTGAGCAGTGAGCTGGCTGGGACTGACCGTGAGCAGTGAGCTGGCTGGGACTGAACGTGAGCAGTGAGCTGGCTGGGACTGACCGTGAGCAGTGAGCTGGCTGGGACTGACCGTGAGCAGTGAGCTGGCTGGGACTGAGCGTGAGCAGTGAGCTGGCTGGGACTGAACGTGAGCAGTGAGCTGGCTGGGACTGAGTGTCCACTTGAGTGGGGCAGCAGGGCCTCTCAAGGCAGCAGGGCCTGCTCACGCTCACGCTCACGCTCTGATGGTTTCTCCTCTCCTTCAACATGCCTTGCTCTTTAATGACAATATGGTGGCCCGGCCGTGGCAGCTCCACTGAGAGGGGAAGAAGGGTGTTACCCAGCCTCAGTGAAGGTAGGGGAGAGAGGGGGGTGGTTGCCTGGATAGAGGCGGCTCAGAGGAGGGTTGCCTGTACTTGTCCCCCCGCCTCCTTCCCTCTCATCCCCCTTGGGGGAGACATGAGCTGATTAGTGAAAAAAACCAAAGATGTTTACCAGGCTTTATCGTACTGCTCCTTGCCATCCTGCAGCCCTCCATGGAGATTAGCATTTCAGTTTCACTCCTTGATGAATATTATTCAGCTTTAGTTTTCATTACCTGCATTGATCCCTCATTTGGGAATGAATTATTTAACCGTATTGAAAGGTTTGCTGTTTCTGTGTGAAACAACATACCAAAAGGAACAATGTAATATTATGTAGTTGATATTCAGTGGCAGTTAGTAGAAAATACCTGTGAAAAATCCAAAGGTGTGTTTTGGAAGCAGGGTGCTGTCTAAGAGGCTGAAGCAGAGCACATCTCTGTCAGTGGAATGCCATCCAGCAGGCTCCCACGGTATGCTTGGATACGGTGGTGTGCAGATGTCCTCAGTTTAGCCTTATAGTGGCTTTAGGAAATGGCTTTTTGGTCCACATGTAGTTGGCAGCCTGCCAGCAGCTCCACTCTGATACTGTCGTGTATGTGGAGGGTGTATGTGTGTATGTGCGTGTGTGTGTGCGTGCATGCGTGAGGACATTACACGAAGAGGCCTGATGTGAAGTAGATTCTAATCCTTCCTCTAACTAAACCGACAGCTCTTAGGTATAATCCCAATGTGCCTTTTCAGTTAATAGCTGGTGGTGGGTTGCATGTTTATGTCTGTGGTAGCAGCTTTTCACAGAAGATGCCATAACACGTGTGTTCTGTGATGGTTCTTGATAGTGCAACAGTGTAATCCGGAAATGGTCGCTCCACAGTAGGTGTGTGGAGTGAAGTTGGGATGTTCTCTTTAAAAGAGAGAGAATTAGTACAGTGGGTTATTAGGGGGCAGAGAGAGAGAGAGAGAGAGAGAGACAGACGGTTGAAGAGGATCTGAGAGCTGAGCCCTGCAACAGTGCCCCTCAGGGAGGTACAGGATGAGAGATGGCAGCTGAGGTCCTTAAGGGGCACTGAGTTCACCATGCTGTATAGTCCACTATGGTAACACACACATGTGGGAGGGCTGACAACTCCCTATGTGGCCCACTGTAATCCACTGTTATCCTGTTTACAACAAAGCCATGCAACCTGCTGTTCAGCATAAACTGTAGCATAGAATAAGAGAGGGATTATACATACTGAACCACTTCTGAATAATAATAATAATAATGATGTAGATGAATAAAGTGGTGTAGGACAATATAATTACAATAATCAAATCAATCACAGTAAAGCTTGTTCCTCTGCTGGAAGGCTTGCATGGTGTTAATGATAGAGGTGTGTAATGTTGAGATGCAGCATGGTGTTAATGATAGAGGTGTGTAATGTTGAGATGCAGCATGGTGTTAATGATAGAGGTGTGCAATGTTGAGATGCAGCATGGTGTTAATGATAGAGGTGTGTAATGTTGAGATGCAGCATGGTGTTAATGATAGAGGTGTGTAATGTTGAGATGCAGCATGGTGTTAATGATAGAGGTGTGTAATGTTGAGATGCAGCATGGTGTTAATGATAGAGGTGTATAATGTTGAGATGCAGCATGGTGTTAATGATAGAGGTGTGTAATGTTGAGATGCAGCATGGTGTTAATGATAGAGGTGTATAATGTTGAGATGCAGCATGGTGTTAATGATAGAGGTGTATAATGTTGAGATGCAGCATGGTGTTAATGATAGAGGTGTGTAATGTTGAGATGCAGCATGGTGTTAATGATAGAGATTTATGATGTTGAGATACAGGAGCATGCTGAAGAGACAGAGAGCTCTAATCCCAGGTACAACATTTAAAGCCAGCTCTAATCCCGGGTACAACATTTACACCCATCTCTAATCCCAGGTACAACACTTAAACCCAGCTTTTATCCCAGGTACAGCACTTACACCCATCTCTAATCCCAGTTACAACACTTAAACCCAGCTCTAATCCCAGGTACAACACTTACACCCGTATCTAATCCCAGGTACAACATTTACACCCTGCTCTAATCCCAGGTACAACATTTACACCCAGCTCTAATCCCAGGTACAACACTTACACCCATCTCTAATCCCAGGTACAACATTTACACCCTGCGGTAGAACACTTAAAACCCAGCTCTAATCCCAGGTACAACACTTACACCCGTATCTAATCCCAGGTACAACATTTACACCCTGCTCTAATCCCAGGTACAACATTTACACCCAGCTCTAATCCCAGGTACAACACTTACACCCATCTCTAATCCCAGGTACAACATTTACACCCTGCGGTAGAACACTTAAAACCCAGCTCTAATCCCAGGTACATCACTTACACCCAGCTCTAATCCCAGTTACAACACTTAAACCCAGCTCTAATCCCAGGTACAACATTTACACCCTGCTCTAATCCCAGGTACAACATTTACACCCTGCTCTAATCCCAGGTACAACATTTACACCCAGCTCTAATCCCAGGTACAACACTTAACTGGGCCACTTGAGACCCGCAACTTTCTCTCTTCTTTGTCTTTCTATCTTTCTCTCTCTCTCCACTCCCTCTCTCTCTCTCTCTCTCTCTCTCTCTCTCTCTCTCTCTCTCTCTCTCTCCTCCCTCTCTCTCTCTCTCTCTCTCTCTCTCTCTCTCCTCTCCCTCCCTCTCTCTCTCTCTCTCTCTCTCTCTCTCCCTCTCTCTCTCCACTCCTCTCCTCTCTCTCTCTCTCTCTCTCCTCTCTCTCTCTCTCTCTCTCTCTCTCTCTCCCTCTCTCTCTCTCTCTCTCTCTCTCTCTCTCTCTCTCTCTCTCCACTCCCTCTCTCTCTCTCTCTCTCTCTCTCTCTCTCTCTCTCTCTCTCTCTCTCTCTCTCTCTCCTCTCTCTCTCTCTCTCTCTCTCTCTCTCTCTCTCTCTCTCTCTCTTCTCTCTCCTCTCTCTCTCTTTCTCTCTGTCCACTCCCTCTCTCTCTCTCTCTCTCTCTTCTTCACTCTCTCATCAGTACTGTACCTCTCTCATTATCTCTCCCCCACTCTGTTTCTCTATCCCCCACCTTCCCCTCCTCACTCTCTCCCCTACACCTCCCTTCCTACCTACCTCTCTCTTCCCATATGAGGTGATGTCCTATGGTTCTCATTCTGGGACAGGTGGTAGGAACTGTGGTGGTAGCCAGGCTGTTGCCGTATGGAAGATGCCACACTCAGGTAATTAGAGCTCATTAGGGAGACACTAGTGGTACACTAATTAACAGGCCTGTTCTGCTGCCTCTCCTCTCCCCTCTACCACAACTCCTCCTGTCCTTGCAGCTCTGGTCTCTCACCTGCACCACAGGGGGACAGAGTGCTAACTGTCATGTGTTTACTAGTCACGTTCACAGTGTTTAATAATCACATTCACAGTGTTTAATAATCACATTCACAGTGTTTAATAGTCACATTCACAGTGTTTAATAGTCACATTCACAGTGTTTAATAGTCACATTCACAGTGTTTAATAGCCACATTCACAATGTTTAATAGTCACATTCACAGTGTTTAATAGTCACATTCACAGTGTTTAATAATCACATTCCCAGTGTTTAATAATCACATTCACAGTGTTTAATAATCACATTCACAGTGTTTAATAGTCACATTCACAGTGTTTAATAGTCACATTCACAGTAGTCACATTTAATAGTCACATTCACAGTGTTTAATAGTCACATTCACAGTGTTTAATAATCACATTCCCAGTGTTTAATAATCACATTCCAGTGTTTAATAATCACATTCACAGTGTTTAATAGTCACATTCACAGTGTTTAATAGTCACATTCACAGTGTTTAATAGTCACATTCACAGTGTTTAATAGTCACATTCACAGTGTTTAATAATCACATTCACAGTGTTTAATAGTCACATTCACAGTGTTTAATAATCACATTCACAGTGTTTAATAGTCACATTCACAGTGTTTAATAATCACATTCACAGTGTTTAATAGTCACATTCACAGTGTTTAATAGTCACATTCACAGTGTTTAATAGTCACATTCACAGTGTTTAATAGTCACATTCACAGTGTTTAATAGTCACATTCACAATGTTTAATAATCACATTCACAGTGTTTAATAGTCACATTCACAGTGTTTAATAATCACATTCACAGTGTTTAATAATCACATTCACAGTGTTTAATAGTCACATTCACAGTGTTTAATAATCACATTCACAGTGTTTAATAGTCACATTCACAATGTTTAATAATCACATTCACAGTGTTTAATAGTCACATTCACAGTGTTTAATAATCACATTCACAGTGTTTAATAGTCACATTCACAATGTTTAATAATCACATTCACAGTGTTTAATAGTCACATTCACAGTGTTTAATAGTCACATTCACAGTGTTTAATAGTCACATTCACAGTGTTTAATAATCACATTCACAGTGTTTAATAGTCACATTCACAGTGTTTAATAGTCACATTCACAGTGTTTAATAGTCACATTCACAGTGTTTAATAGTCACATTCACAATGTTTAATAGTCACATTCACAGTGTTTAATAGTCACATTCACAGTGTTTAATAATCACATTCCCAGTGTTTAATAATCACATTCACAGTGTTTAATAGTCACATTCACAGTGTTTAATAATCACATTCACAGTGTTTAATAGTCACATTCACAGTGTTTAATAGTCACATTCACAGTGTTTAATAGTCACATTCACAGTGTTTAATAATCACATTCACAGTGTTTAATAGTCACATTCACAGTGTTTAATAATCACATTCACAGTGTTTAATAGTCACATTCACAGTGTTTAATAATCACATTCACAGTGTTTAATAGTCACATTCACAGTGTTTAATAGTCACATTCACAGTGTTTAATAGTCACATTCACAGTGTTTAATAGTCACATTCACAGTGTTTAATAGTCACATTCACAGTGTTTAATAGTCACATTCACAGTGTTTAATAGTCACATTCACAGTGTTAATTAGTCACATTCACAGTGTTTAATAGTCACATTCACAGTGTTTAATAATCACATTCACAGTGTTTAATAATCACATTCACAGTGTTAATTAGTCACATTCACAGTGTTTAATAGTCACATTCACAGTGTTAAATAGACACATTCACAGTGTTTAATAATCACATTCACAGTGTTTAATAATCACATTCACAGTGTTAATTAGTCACATTCACAGTGTTTAATAGTCACATTCACAGTGTTAAATAGACACATTCACAGTGTTTAATAATCACATCCACAGTGTTTAATAGTCACATTCACAGTGTTAATTAGTCACATTCACAGTGTTTAATAGTCACATTCACAGTGTTAAATAGACACATTCACAGTGTTTAATAATCACATTCACAGTGTTTAATAGTCACATTCACAATGTTTAATAATCACATTCACAGTGTTTAATAGTCACATTCACAATGTTTAATAATCACATTCACAGTGTTTAATAGTCACATTCACAGTGTTTAATAATCACATTCACAGTGTTTAATAGACACCATATCATATGGGGGAGCAGCAGTCAGAGTAAATACTGTTGGGGGGGTTGGGGGGGATCACCATATGGGGAGCAGCAGTCAGAGTAAAGACTGTTGGGGGGTTGGGGGAGGGGATCACCATATGGGGGAGCAGCAGTCAGAGTAAAGACTGTTGGGGGAATCACCATATGGGGGAGCAGCAGTCAGAGTAAAGACTGTTGGGGGAATCACCATATGGGGAGCAGCAGTCAGAGTAAATACTGTTGGGGGTTGGGGGGATCACCATATGGGGGAGCAGCAGTCAGAGTAAATACTGTTGGGGGTTGGGGGATCACCATATGGGGAGCAGCAGTCAGAGTAAAGACTGTGGGGGGGGAATCACCATATGGGGGAGCAGCAGTCAGAGTAAAGACTGTTGAGGGGAATCACCATATCGGGAGCAGCAGTCAGAGTAAATACTGTTGGGGGGGTTGGGGGGGAATCACCATATGGGGGAGCAGCAGTCAGAGTAAATACTGTTGAGGGGGAATCACCATATGGGGAGCAGCAGTCAGAGTAAAGACTGTTGGGGGATCACCATATGGGGAGCAGCAGTCAGAGTAAAGACTGTTGGGGGATCACCATATGGGGAGCAGCAGTCAGAGTAAAGACTGTTGGGGGATCACCATATGGGGAGCAGCAGTCAGAGTAAAGACTGTTGGGGAGGGGATCACCATATGGGGGAGCAGCAGTCAGAGTAAAGACTGTTGGGGGGATCAACATATGGGAGCAGCAGTCAGAGTAAAGACTGTTGGGGGAATCACCATATGGGGAGCAGCAGTCAGAGTAAAGACTGTTGGGGGAATCACCATATGGGGGAGCAGCAGTCAGAGTAAAGACTGTTGGGGGAATCACCATATGGGGAGCATCAGTCAGAGTAAAGACTGTTGGGGGGATCACCATATGGGGAGCAGCAGTCAGAGTAAAGACTGTTGGGGGGAATCACCATATGGGGGAGCAGCAGTCAGAGTAAAGACTGTCGGGGAGGTTGGGGGGGAATCAGCATATGGGGGAGCAGAGTAAAGGGTGGTAGGCAAATTGGAGAGGGTGGAGTGTGTCGGGGAAGGAGTAGGTGATATGAGGCTGTATGGTTTACACTGAGGCTGTATGGTTTACACTGAGGCTGTATGGTTTACACTGAGGCTGTATGGTTTACACTGAGGCTGTATGGTTTACACTGAGGCTGTATGGTTTTCACTGAGGCTGTATGGTTTACACTGAGGCTGTATGGTTTACACTGAGACTGTATGGTTTACACTGAGGCTGTATGGTTTACACTGAGGCTGTATGGTTTTCACTGAGGCTGTATGGTTTACACTGAGGCTGTATGGTTTACACTGAGGCTGTATGGTTTACACTGAGGCTGTATGGTTTACACTGAGGCTGTATGGTTTACACTGAGGCTGTATGGTTTTCACTGAGGCTGTATGGTTTACACTGAGGCTGTATGGTTTACACTGAGGCTGCCTGGGTGGGAGAGGCTGTGGCTGCCTGGAATAGAGAGGCTGTGGCTGCCTGGGATAGAGAGGCTGTGGCTGCCTGGGATAGAGAGGCTGTGGCTGCCTGGGTGGGAGAGGCTGTGGCTGCCTGGAATAGAGAGGCTGTGGCTGCCTGGGATAGAGAGACTGTGGCTGCCTGGGATAGAGAGACTGTGGCTGCCTGGGATAGAGAGACTGTGGCTGCCTGGGATAGAGAGGCTGTGGCTGCCTGGGATAGAGAGGCTGTGGCTGCCTGGGATAGAGAGGCTGTGGCTGCCTGGGATAGAGAGGCTGTGGCTGCCTGGGATAGAGAGGCTGTGGCTGCCTGGGATAGAGAGACTGTGGCTGCCTGGGATAGAGAGGCTGTGGCTGCCTGGGATAGAGAGGCTGTGGCTGCCTGGGATAGATAGGCTGTGGCTGCCTGGGATGGAGAGGCTGAGGCTACATGGGATAGAGAGGCTGTGGCTGCCTGGGATAGAGAGGCTGTGGCTGCCTGGGATAGAGAGACTGTGGCTGCCTGGGATAGAGAGGCTGTGGCTGCCTGGGATAGAGAGGCTGTGGCTGCCTGGGATAGAGAGGCTGTGGCTGCCTGGGATAGAGAGGCTGTGGCTGCCTGGGATAGAGAGACTGTGGCTGCCTGGGATAGAGAGACTGTGGCTGCCTGGGATAGAGAGACTGTGGCTGCCTGGGATAGAGAGACTGTGGCTGCCTGGGATAGAGAGACTGTGGCTGCCTGGGATAGAGAGACTGTGGCTGCCTGGGATAGAGAGACTGTGGCTGCCTGGGATAGAGAGGCTGTGGCTACATGGGATAGAGAGACTGAGGCTACATGGGATAGAGAGACTGTGGCTGCCTGGGACAGAGATACTGAGGATGCCTGGGACAGAGATACTGAGGATGCCTGGGATAGAGAGACTGTGGCTGCCTGGGACAGAGATACTGAGGATGCCTGGGATAGAGAGACTGTGGCTGCCTGGGACAGAGATACTGAGGATGCCTGGGATAGAGAGACTGTGGCTGCCTGGGACAGAGATACTGAGGATGCCTGGGATAGAGAGACTGAGGCTGCCTGGGATAGAGAGACTGTGGCTGCCTGGGATAGAGAGACTGAGGCTGCCTGGGATAGAGAGACTGAGGCTACATGGGATAGAGAGACTGTGGCTGCCTGGGATAGAGAGACTGAGGCTGCCTGGGATAGAGAGACTGTGGCTGCCTGGGATAGAGAGACTGAGGCTGCCTGGGATAGAGAGGCTGTGGCTACATGGGATAGAGAGACTGTGGCTGCCTGGGATTGAGAGGCTGTGGCTGCCTGGGATAGAGAGGCTGTGGCTGCCTGGGATAGAGAGGCTGTGGCTACATGGGATAGAGAGACTGTGGCTGCCTGGGATAGAGAGGCTGTGGCTACATGGGATAGAGAGACTGTGGCTGCCTGGGATAGAGAGGCTGTGGCTGCCTGGGATAGAGAGGCTGTGGCTGCATGGGATAGAGAGACTGTGGCTGCCTGGGATAGAGAGGCTGTGGCTGCCTGGGATAGAGAGGCTGTGGCTGCCTGGGATAGAGAGGCTGTGGCTGCCTGGGATAGAGAGGCTGTGGCTGCCTGGGATAGAGAGGCTGTGGCTATATGGGATAGAGAGACTGTGGCTGCCTGGGATAGAGAGACTGTGGCTGCCTGGGATAGAGAGGCTGTGGCGCTCTGCGATAGAGAGACTGTGGCTGCCTGGGATAGAGAGGCTGTGGCTACATGGGATAGAGAGACTGAGGCTACATGCGATGGAGAGGCTGAGGCTACATGGGATGGAGAGGCTGAGGCTGCCTGCGATAGAGAGACTGTGGCTGCCTGGGATAGAGAGACTGAGGCTGCCTGGGATAGAGAGACTGAGGCTGCCTGGGATAGAGAGGCTGTGGCTGCCTGGGATAGAGAGGCTGTGGCTACATGGGATAGAGAGACTGAGGCTACATGCGATGGAGAGGCTGAGTCTACATGGGATGGAGAGGCTGAGGCTGCCTGGGTGGGAGGGGCTGGGGCTACATGGGATAGAGAGACTGAGGCTACATGCGATGGAGAGGCTGAGGCTACATGGGATGGAGAGGCTGAGGCTGCCTGGGATAGAGAGCGGTGGCTGCCTGGGATAGAGAGGCGGTGGCTGCCTGGGATAGAGAGACTGAGGCTGCCTGCGATAGAGAGGCGGTGGCTACATGGGATAGAGAGACTGTGGCTACATGCGATGGAGAGGCTGAGGCTACATGGGATGGAGAGGCTGAGGCTACATGCAATGGAGAGGCTGAGGCTACATGGGATGGAGAGACTGAGGCTGCCTGGGTGGGAGGGGCTGGGGCTACATGGGATGGAGAGACTGAGGCTGCCTGGGATAGAGGGGCTGAGACTACACGGGATAGAGAGGCTGATGATGCCTGGGATAGAGAGACTGAGGCTGCCTGGGATAGAGAGACTGAGGCTGCCTGGGATGGAGAGACTGAGGCTACATGCGATGGAGAGGCTGAGGCTACATGGGATGGAGAGGCTGAGGCTGCCTGGGTGGGAGGGGCTGAGGCTACATGGGATGGAGAGACTGAGGCTGCCTGGGATAGAGAGGCTGATGATGCCTGGGATAGAGAGACTGAGGCTACATGGGACAGAGATACTGAGGATGCCTGGGATAGAGAGACTGAGGCTGCCTGGGATAGAGAGGATGTGGCTGCCTGGGATAGAGAGGCTGTGGCTTTCTGGGATAGAGAGGCTGTGGCTGCCTGGGATAGGGAGTCTGAGGCTGCCTGGGTGGGAGGGGCTGAGGCTACATGGGATGGAGAGACTGAGGCTGCCTGGGATAGAGAGGCTGAGGCTGCCTGGGATAGAGAGACTGTGGCTACATGGGATAGAGTGACTGAGGCTGCCTGGGATAGAGAGACTGTGGCTGCCTGGGATAGAGAGACTGTGGCTGCCTGGGATAGAGAGGCTGTGGCTGCCTGGGATAGAGAGGCTGTGGCTACATGGGATGGAGAGGCTGAGACTATACCGGATAGAGAGGCTGATGATGCCTGGGATAGAGAGACTGAGGCTACATGGGACAGAGATACTGAGGATGCCTGGGATAGAGAGGATGAGGCTGCCTGGGATAGAGAGGCTGTGGCTGCCTGGGATAGAGAGGCTGTGGCTGCCTGGGATAGAGAGACTGTGGCTGCCTGGGATAGAGAGGCTGTGGCTGCCTGGGATAGAGAGGATGAGGCTGCCTGGAATAGAGAGGCTGTGGCTGCCTGGGATAGAGAGGCTGTGGCTGCCTGGGATAGAGATACTGTGGCAAGCCTGGGATAGAGAGGCTGTGGCTGCCTGGGATAGAGAGGCTGTGGCTGCCTGGGATAGAGAGGTTGTGGCTGCCTGGGATAGTGAGGATGAGGCTGCCTGGAATAGAGAGGCTGTGGCTGCCTGGGATAGAGAGGCTGTGGCTGCCTGGGATAGAGAGGCTGTGGCTGCCTGGGTTAGAGAGGCTGTGGCTGCCTGGGATAGAGAGGCTGTGGCTGCCTGGGATAGAGAGGTTGTGGCTGCCTGGGATAGAGAGGCAGTGGCTGCCTGGGATAGAGAGTATGAGGCTGCCTGGGATAGAGAGACTGAGGCTTGTGCTGCAGGTGTGACTTTACCTCCCTCTGAGTTGACAGGGATTTCACTCCACACTTCTGAGCGTAACTATAGACCATGAGAGATGTTGACACATGATCTGTCTTCCACTGAGATTGAATGACATACGCTTGCTGTGTGTGTATGTCATCAAACATCTATTTTGTGACATCTAACTCTAAAGATGAGACTGGAGGAAAGTCCTTGTGTACTGGGGGTTATTTCATCCCTGTGTGAGTTAACTGGGTCCGTGTGTGTCTGCTACTCACCTGTCTAGTGTCTACCCCAAAACACTACCGTTGGCCGTCACTCACTCCAACAGCCATGGCTAGCAGCTGGACTCTGCCACACCAAGACAGAGCAGAGAGGGACAGACAGTTACAATCTCCACGCTGTCTGTCTGTTTACACAGCACAAAGAGCTCTCCTCTCCTCTCCTCTCCTCTCCTCTCCTCTCCTCTCCTCTCCTCTCCTCTCCTCTCCTCTCCTCTCCTCTCCTCTCTATGCATGACATTAAGAATGTGCATATTGAACAGGGCTTCAACAGAAGGTCCTGTTGCTGCATCCTGTTGTTGCCTCTGGCCCTCTCCCAACAGAGGGACCATTAGCAACCAGTGTCAGGCCCAGGGCGAAGCTGGGGGGAGACGGGGGGTCTCCAGGGGGATGGAGAGGCTTCCAGGGGCAGGTAGGGGGGTGAGGAAGCGGGGGGTTAAGGGGGAGGGGGTCATATTGCGAACCGTCAAACAAAGCAATGAGATTACTGCCAGAAACTCACTTTAATATCAGCGTGCAGATATTGCCAGGATCACCACTGTGCCCAACTTAAAAACGTCAAACATGATTTAAAAGGTTATTACACTGCCTAGCAGGGTAGAGGAGCCCCCCTCCCAAACACACACACTTCTTCCTTGTCTCCCTCCCTCCAGGCTGTCAGGACTGTATAATAAATCTCTCTACATAGTATCAGATTCAGCCTCCCCGTCTGTTTGGTGCCCATTTATACAGACACAGTTTATGAAAGGATCCCAGTAACACACAGAGAGAAGAAAGAACAAATCAACACACCATATCCATCTAAGAACAAATCAACACACCGTATCCATCTAAGAACAAATCAACACACCATATCCATCTAAGAACAAATCAACACACCGTATCCATCTAAGAACAAATCAACACACCGTATCCATCTAAGAACAAATCAACACACCGTATCCATCTAAGAACAAATCAACACACCGTATCCATCTAAGAACAAATCAACACACCGTATCCATCTAAGAACAAATCAACACACCATATCCATCTAAGAACAAATCAACACACCATATCCATCTAAGAACAAATCAACACACCATATCCATCTAAGAACAAATCAACACACTGTATCCATCTAAGAACAAATCAACACACCATATCCATCTAAGAACAAATCAACACACCGTATCCATCTAAGAACAAATCAACACACCATATCCATCTAAGAACAAATCAACACACTGTATCCATCTAAGAACAAATCAACACACCATATCCATCTAAGAACAAATCAACACACCATATCCATCTAAGAACAAATCAACACACCGTATCCATCTAAGAACAAATCAACACACCGTATCCATCTAAGAACAAATCAACACACCGTATCCATCTAAGAACAAATCAACACACCATATCCATCTAAGAACAAATCAACACACTGTATCCATCTAAGAACAAATCAACACACTGTATCCATCTAAGAACAAATCAACACACCGTCCATCCATCTAAGAACAAATCAACACACCGTAAGAACAAATCCATCTAAGAACAAATCAACACACCATATCCATCTAAGAACAAATCAACACACCGTATCCATCTAAGAACAAATCAACACACCGTATCCATCTAAGAACAAATCAACACATATCCATCTAAGAACAAATCAACACACCATATCCATCTAAGAACAAATCAACACACCATATCCATCTAAGAACAAATCAACACACCGTATCCATCTAAGAACAAATCAACACACCATATCCATCTAAGAACAAATCAACACACCGTATCCATCTAAGAACAAATCAACACACTGTATCCATCCATCGTATCCAAGAACAAATCAACACACCATATCCATCTAAGAACAAATCAACACACCGTATCCATCTAAGAACAAATCAACACACCGTATCCATCTAAGAACAAATCAACACACCGTATCCATCTAAGAACAAATCAACACACCGTATCCATCTAAGAACAAATCAACACACTGTATCCATCTAAGAACAAATCAACACACCGTATCCATCTAAGAACAAATCAACACACCTAAGTATCCATCTAAGAACAAAAGAACAAATCAACAAACACCGTATCCATCTAAGAACAAATCAACACACCGTATCCATCTAAGAACAAATCATCTAAGAACAAATCAACAAATCAACACACCGTATCCATCTAAGAACAAATCAACACACTGTATCCATCTAAGAACAAATCAACACACCGTATCCATCTAAGAACAAATCAACACACTGTATCCATCTAAGAACAAATCAACACACCGTATCCATCTAAGAACAAATCAACACACCATATCCATCTAAGAACAAATCAATACACCGTATCCATCTAAGAACAAATCAACAAACACCGTATCCATCTAAGAACAAATCAACACACTGTATCCATCTAAGAACAAATCAACACACCGTATCCATCTAAGAACAAATCAACACACCGTATCCATCTAAGAACAAATCTAAGAACAAATCAACACACCATATCCATCTAAGAACAAATCAACACATCTAAGAACAAATCCATTTAAGAACAAATCAACACACCGTATCCATCTAAGAACAAATCAACACACCGTATCCATCTAAGAACAAATCAACACACCGTATCCATCTAAGAACAAATCAACACACCGTATCCATCTAAGAACAAATCAACACACCGTATCCATCTAAGAACAAATCAACACACCGTATCCATCTAAGAACAAATCAACACACCGTATCCATCTAAGAACAAATCAACACACCGTATCCATCTAAGAACAAATCAACACACCGTATCCATCTAAGAACAAATCAACACACCGTATCCATCTAAGAACAAATCAACACACCGTATCCATCTAAGAACAAATCAACACACCGTATCCATCTAAGAACAAATCAACACACCGTATCCATCTAAGAACAAATCAACACACCGTATCCATCTAAGAACAAATCAACACACCATATCCATCTAAGAACAAATCAACACACCGTATCCATCTAAGAACAAATCAACACACCGTATCCATCTAAGAACAAATCAACACACCATATCCATCTAAGAACAAATCAACACACCATATCCATCTAAGAACAAATCAATATGGCTGTAGTTGTTTCTCCAAAACAACTGTTAGGCGATCGGCCAATGTTTAGGTACCCAGGCAAATGAAAAGCTGCATTGATCTCTATGTGGTCGGTGTAGTCTCTATGTGATGTCATTGTGGCCCTTGTCATGTTGCTAGGGGCCTTTGTGTTGCGATGTTGCTGTGATTTGATGTTCTCATGCAGGGAGCCCCTGTCCTGTGGTTACCATGTTGTTACCAGGCGGAGCCTTGTTGGAACATGCAGTGGCAGAGGAAGCTCTTTGATACTGGTAGGCCCCAATAGATGTCCTGTTCAAGCACATTAGTTCCAGTGTTGACTGGGGACAACCAGCACAGCTTGGTGGTAGCACTAGTAGGTGATGGCTGAAGTTTATGAGACAGGGATGGAGGCAGGTGTGAATGTCTATAGACACAGCTTTGGCATGGTAGACACACGTCATCCTTACCAAGAGCATGTAGAGATACAGTTAGTATCATCCTTACCAAGAGCATGTAGAGATACAGTTAGTAGCATCATTACCAAGAGCATGTAGAGATACAGTTAGTAGCATCCTTGCCAAGAGCATGTCGAGATAGAGTTAGTATCATCCTTACCAAGAGCATGTAGAGTTACAGTTAGTATCATCCTTAACAAGAGCATGTAGAGATACAGTTAGTATCATCCTTACCAAGAGCATGTAGAGATACAGTTAGTATCATCCTTACCAAGAGCATGTAGAGATACAGTTAGTATCATCCTTACCAAGAGCATGTAGAGATACAGTTAGTATCATCCTTGCCAAGAGCATGTAGAGATAGAGTTAGTATCATCCTTACCAAGAGCATGTAGAGTTACAGTTAGTATCATCCTTACCAAGAGCATGTAGAGATACAGTTAGTGTCATCCTTACCAAGAGCATGTAGAGATGGAGTTAGTATCATCCTTACCAAGAGCATGTAGAGATACAGTTAGTATCATCCTTACCAAGAGCATGTAGAGATACAGTTAGTATCATCCTTACCAAGAGCATGTAGAGATACAGTTAGTATCATCCTTACCAAGAGCATGTAGAGATACAGTTAGTATCATCCTTGCCAAGAGCATGTAGAGATACAGTTAGTATCATCCTTACCAAGAGCATGTAGAGATACAGTTAGTATCATCCTTACCAAGAGCATGTAGAGATACAGTTAGTATCATCCTTACCAAGAGCATGTAGAGATACAGTTAGTATCATCCTTACCAAGAGCATGTAGAGATACAGTTAGTATCATCCTTAGTTACAGTTAGTATCATCCTTACCAAGAGCATGTAGAGATACAGTTAGTATCATCCTTACCAAGAGCATGAAGAGATACAGTTAGTATCATCCTTACCAAGAGCATGTAGAGATGGAGTTAGTATCATCCTTGCCAAGAGCATGTAGAGATACAGTTAGTATCATCCTTACCAAGAGCATGTAGAGATACAGTTATTATCATCCTTACCAAGAGCATGTAGAGATACAGTTAGTATCATCCTTACCAAGAGCATGTAGAGATGGAGTTAGTATCATCCTTGCCAAGAGCATGTAGAGTTACAGTTAGTATCATCCTTACCAAGAGCATGTAGAGATACAGTTATTATCATCCTTACCAAGAGCATGCAGAGTCCCTTTCAGTCTATGTTCTCTCCCCAAGCCAGGCTGATGGTGGTTTCCTTGGAGCAGCATGCACATGCATATGCAATGAGCTTTGAATTCCCATGCACCTGCTTCCCCCTCCCACTAACTGTCCCCTCCAGGGATGGAGGAAAATTGATACCCCCTGCTCTCCTCACCCCTCCATCATTCCTCGATCTCCACTCCTCCATCCTCCCCTCTAGACCCCCCTTCTCCTCTCCTCATTTCTCTATCTCCTGCTGTTTATGTCTGCTAGAAGGAGCTGCTCTGCTTTACTAATTTCAGCTGTTAGACTGATGCAACAGTTCAGTATTAGTAGGATTGTATCACCATGTTTTACTTCAACAAACGACTGAAGCCTGATTACCCTTAAGCTTCTATAAGGGTTAAGGCCCTATAGGGGTTAAGCTTCTACAACAGTTAAGGTCCTATAGGCGTTAAGGTCCTGTAGGTGTTAAGGTCCTGTAGGTGTTAAGGTCCTGTAGGTGTTAAGGTCCTGTAGGTGTTAAGGTCCTGTAGGTGTTAAGGTCCTGTAGGTGTTAAGGTCCTGTAGGCGTTAAGGTCCTGTAGGTGTTAAGGTCCTGTAGGTGTTAAGGTCCTGTAGGTGTTAAGGTCCTGTAGGTGTTAAGGTCCTGTAGGCGTTAAGGTCCTGTAGGTGTTAAGGTCCTGTAGGTGTTAAGGTCCTGTAGGTGTTAAGGTCATGTAGGCGTTAAGGTCCTGTAGGTGTTAAGGTCCTATAGGCGTTAAGGTCCTGTAGGTGTTAAGGTCCTATAGGCGTTAAGGTCCTGTAGGCGTTAAGGTCCTGTAGGCGTTAAGGTCCTGTAGGTGTTAAGGTCCTGTAGGTGTTAAGGTCCTGTAGGTGTTAAGGTCCTGTAGGCGTTAAGGTCCTGTAGGCGTTAAGGTCCTGTAGGCGTTAAGGTCCTGTAGGCGTTAAGGTCCTGTAGGCGTTAAGGTCCTGTAGGCGTTAAGGTCCTGTAGGTGTTAAGGTCCTGTAGGTGTTAAGGTCCTGTAGGCGTTAAGGTCCTGTAGGCGTTAAGGTCCTGTAGGCGTTAAGGTCCTGTAGGCGTTAAGGTCCTGTAGGCGTTAAGGTCCTGTAGGTGTTAAGGTCCTGTAGGCGTTAAGGTCCTGTAGGCGTTAAGGTCCTGTAGGCGTTAAGGTCCTGTAGGCGTTAAGGTCCTGTAGGCGTTAAGGTCCTGTAGGCGTTAAGGTCCTGTAGGCGTTAAGGTCCTGTAGGCGTTAAGGTCCTGTAGGCGTTAAGGTCCTGTAGGTGTTAAGGTCCTGTAGGTGTTAAGGTCCTGTAGGCGTTAAGGTCCTGTAGGCGTTAAGGTCCTGTAGGCGTTAAGGTCCTGTAGGTGTTAAGGTCCTGTAGGTGTTAAGGTCCTGTAGGTGTTAAGGTCCTATAGGCGTTAAGGTCCTGTAGGCGTTAAGGTCCTGTAGGTGTTAAGGTCCTGTAGGCGTTAAGGTCCTGTAGGCGTTAAGGTCCTGTAGGTGTTAAGGTCCTGTAGGTGTTAAGGTCCTGTAGGCGTTAAGGTCCTGTAGGCGTTAAGGTCCTGTAGGCGTTAAGGTCCTGTAGGCGTTAAGGTCCTGTAGGCGTTAAGGTCCTGTAGGTGTTAAGGTCCTAGGCGTTAAGGTCCTGTAGGCGTTAAGGTCCTGTAGGCGTTAAGGTCCTGTAGGCGTTAAGGTCCTGTAGGCGTTAAGGTCCTGTAGGTGTTAAGGTCCTGTAGGCGTTAAGGTCCTGTAGGTGTTAAGGTCCTGTAGGCGTTAAGGTCCTTTAGGCGTTAAGGTCCTGTAGGTGTTAAGGTCCTGTAGGTGTTAAGGTCCTGTAGGCGTTAAGGTCCTATAGGCTTTAAGGTCCTGTAGGTCCTGTAGGTGTTAAGGTCCTGTAGGCGTTAAGGTCCTGTAGGCGTTAAGGTCCTGTAGGTGTTAAGGTCCTGTAGGCGTTAAGGTCCTGTAGGTGTTACGGTCCTGTAGGTGTTAAGGTCCTGTAGGCGTTAAGGTCCTGTAGGCGTTAAGGTCCTGTAGGTGTTAAGGTCCTGTAGGCGTTAAGGTCCTATAGGCGTTAAGGTCCTGTAGGCGTTAAGGTCCTGTAGGTGTTAAGGTCCTGTAGGCGTTAAGGTCCTGTAGGCGTTAAGGTCCTGTAGGTGTTAAGGTCCTATAGGCGTTAAGGTCCTGTAGGCGTTAAGGTCCTGTAGGTGTTAAGGTCCTGTAGGTGTTAAGGTCCTGTAGGTGTTAAGGTCCTGTAGGCGTTAAGGTCCTGTAGGTGTTAAGGTCCTATAGACATTAAGGTCCTGTAGGTGTTAAGGTCCTATAGGCGTTAAGGTCCTTCCAAACCCCTATAGGACCACCTTCCAAACCCTCATGCCACGTGTCCTCTGTGCCTGTTGTGTGCCAGCCTGGTATGATGAAGCAGCTCTGATCCTGATCATCCTATGGACCATTGACCTGTGGTGTGCATGTGAGACAGGCCGTATCTCCTCAGAGAGAAGCTGTTAGCTGAGTGTCTCTTGCTCCCCTCTCTGTCTCTCATCAGCAGGTTCGGCCGTTTTGGAGTCGAGCGCCACTCATTTACAAATGAGTTTGCTTCATAAATCACAGGCTTCCCCAGCTCAGTGTAAGAACTGGCAGCCAGTGAAAAGGATATTTCTAAGCAACCCCAGCTGCTCAGGGGGCATCTGACCCCCTCCACCCCCCCCACACACACCCATCCACACCCATACAGGCATAGATGAACTAGTCTGAATGGAACCAAGCCCACTGCTGGGGTGTGTTAACTGATTCACTGATGGTTCCGATTTCTCCGCAAATAATGAATTTAGCAAATAATGAGAATAATGCACAAACTACTTTCCATTACGCAGAGGGCTATTAATATATTATTTCAATGTTAAAACATGTTCGTATAAAACATAGTACAGTTTCTTCCCTAATCTGAGTAATGGTTGTCAGGCAGAGAAGCCAGAAGAGCAGGAGGCTAGGGGGTAAACCCTGCACCAGAAGAGCAGGAGGCGAGGGGGTAAACCCTGCACCAGAAGAGCAGGAGGCTAGGGGGTAAACCCTGCACCAGAAGAGCAGGAGACGAGGGGGTAAACCCTGCACCAGAAGAGCAGGAGGCTAGGGGGTAAACCCTGCACCAGAAGAGCAGGAGGCTAGGGGGTAAACCCTGCACCAGATGAACAGGAGGCTAGGGGGTAAACCCTGCACCAGATGAACAGGAGGCTAGGGGTAAACACCACCAGATGAACAGGAGGCTAGGGGGAACAACACCACCACCAGATGAACAGGAGGAGGGGGTAAACACCACCAGATGAACAGGAGGCTAGGGGTAAACCCTACACCAGATGAACAGGAGGCTAGGGGATAAACACCACCAGATGAACAGGAGGCTAGGGGATAAACACCACCAGATGAACAGGAGGCTAGGGGATAAACACCACCAGATGAACAGGAGGCTGGGGATAAACACCACCAGATGAACAGGAGGCTAGGGGCAAAAACCCTACACCAGATGAACAGGAGGCTAGGGGTAAACCCTACACCAGATGAACAGGAGGCTAGGGGGTAAACACCACCAGATGAACAGGAGGCTAGGGGGTAAACACCACCAGATGAACAGGAGGCAGGGTAAAGACCAGAAGAGCAGGAGGCTAGGTGGTAAACCCTGCACCAGAAGAGCAGGAGGCTAGGGGGTAAACCCTGCACCAGAAGAAGCAGGAGGCTAGGGGGTAAACCCTGCACCAGATGAACAGGAGGCTAGGGGGTAAACACCACCAGATGAACAGGAGGCTAGGGGGTAAACCCTACACCAGATGAACAGGAGGCTAGGGGATAAACACCACCAGATGAACACAGATGAACAGGGGTAAACACCACCAGATGAACAGGAGGCTAGGGATAAACCCCACCAGATGAACAGGAGGCTAGGGGTAAACCCTACACCAGATGAACAGGAGGCTGGGGGTAAACACCACCAGATGAACAGGAGGCTAGGGGTAAACCCTACACCAGATGAACAGGAGGCTAGGGGATAAACACCACCAGATGAACAGGAGGCTAGGGGGTAAACCCTACACCAGATGAACAGGAGGCTAGGGGGTAAACACCACCAGAAGGGATAAACACCACCAGATGAACAGGAGGCTGGGGTAAACCCTACACCAGATGAACAGGATGTAAACACCACCAGATGAACAGGAGGCTAGGGGGTAAACCCTACACCAGATGAACAGGAGGCTAGGGGATAAACACCACCAGATGAACAGGAGGCTAGGGGGTAAACCCTGGACCAGAAGAGCAGGAGGCTAGGTGGTAAACCCTGCACCAGAAGAGCAGGAGGCTAGGGGGTAAACCCTGCACCAGAAGAGCAGGAGGCTAAGGGGTAAACCCTGCACCAGATGAACAGGAGGCTAGGGGGTAAACACCACCAGATGAACAGGAGGCTAGGGGGTAAACCCTACACCAGATGAACAGGAGGCTAGGGGGTAAACCCTGGACCAGATGAACAGGAGGTGAGGGGGTAAACACCACCAGATGAACAGGAGGCTAGGGGGTAAACACCACCAGATGAACAGGAGACAGAGAGATGGAGAGAAGAGAGACGGAGAGAAGAGAGATGGAGAAGAGAGATGGAGAGAAGAGAGTAAGGGATATTATGCATATAGACATAAGGCTCCAGGCTGATGTCTCCATGGGCCACTTTCGGGTAGGTCTTGGCAGCAGTTAATGGTGATCCATAATACATACCAATACAAATACGCATGAAGAGCAGCAGAAGGGAGAGAGGGGAAGAGCAGAGAGAGGGGGTTATGAATGTTCACATAAGACTTCAGGCTGATGAATGAAGAGCAGCAGAGGGGGGAGAGGGGAAGAGCAGAGAGAGGGGGTTATGAATGTTCACATAAGACTTCAGGCTGATGAATGAAGAGCAGCAGAGGGGGGAAAGGGGAAGAGCAGAGAGAGGGGGTTATGGATGTTCACATAAGACTTCAGGCTGATGAATGAAGAGCAGCAGAGGGGGAGAGGGGAAGAGCAGAGAGAGGGGGTTATGAATGTTCACATAAGACTTCAGGCTGATGAATGAAGAGCAGCAGAGGGGGGAAAGGGGAAGAGCAGAGAGAGGGGGTTATGGATGTTCACATAAGACTTCAGGCTGATGAATGAAGAGCAGCAGAGGGGGGAGAGGGGAAGAGCAGAGAGAGGGGGTTATGAATGTTCACATAAGACTTCAGGCTGATGAATGAAGAGCAGCAGAGGGGGAGAGGGGAAGAGCAGAGAGAGGGGGTTATGGATGTTCACATAAGACTTCAGGCTGATGAATGAAGAGCAGCAGAGGGGAGAGGGGAAGAGCAGAGAGGGGTTATGGATGTTCAATAAGACTTCAGGCTGATGAATGAAGAGCAGCAGAGGTGGAGAGAGAGCAGAGAGAGGGGAATTATGGATGTTCAGGAAGACTTCAGGCTGATGAATGGAAGAAGCCACAGAGGGGGGAGGGAAACTAGAGAAACGCATTAGGAAGAAAAGCAGATATAGGTAAGATGGAGAAGAGATGTGGAGCAGAGAGACGTAGAAGAGAGAGAGAGAATAATAAGAGGATGTGAGGAATGCTTCAAGAAAAAGCCTTGGAAGCAAGCCAGTCAGATTTCACTGGGGCTTTTCTCCCTCTCTTTCTCTCTCTCTCCACCCCTCTCTCCCCTCTCCTCCCCTCCCCCATGTTTATTGGCAGTGCCAGGATCTTTTGCCAGAGTGCAATGGAAACTCCCTGGTAGTGATCTGCTTGTTTCTCCTCTGCAAAAGCCACTGTGGATTGCTGTGTTTTCACCCCAGAGGTTAGCTGTGATAGACTGTACACCCCAGAGGTTAGCTGTGATAGACTGTACACCCCAGAGGTTAGCTGTGATAGACTGTACACCCCAGAGGTTGGCTGTGATAGACTGTACACCCCAGAGGTTAGCTGTGATAGACTGTACACCCCAGAGGTTAGCTGTGATAGACTGTACACCCCAGAGGTTAGCTGTGATAGACTGTACACCCCAGAGGTTGGCTGTGATAGACTGTACACCCCAGAGGTTAGCTGTGATAGACTGTACACCCCAGAGGTTGGCTGTGATAGACTGTACACCCCAGAGGTTGGCTGTGATAGACTCTACACCCCAGAGGTTGGCTGTGATAGACTGTACACCCCAGAGGTTAGCTGTGATAGACTGTACACCCCAGAGGTTAGCTGTGATAGACTGTACACCCCAGAGGTTGGCTGTGATAGACTCTACACCCCAGAGGTTGGCTGTGATAGACTGTACACCCCAGAGGTTAGCTGTGATAGACTGTACACACCAGAGGTTAGCTGTGATAGACTGTACACCCCAGAGGTTAGCTGTGATAGACTGTACACCCCAGAGGTTAGCTGTGATAGACTGTACACCCCAGAGGTTAGCTGTGATAGACTGTACACCCCAGAGGTTAGCTGTGATAGACTCTACACACCAGAGGTTAGCTGTGATAGACTGTACACCCCAGAGGTTAGCTGTGATAGACTGTACACCCCAGAGGTTAGCTGTGATAGACTGTACACCCCAGAGGTTAGCTGTGATAGACTGTATACCCCAGAGGTTAGCTGTGATAGACTGTACACCCCAGAGGTTAGCTGTGATAGACTCTACACACCAGAGGTTAGCTGTGATAGACTGTACACCCCAGAGGTTAGCTGTGATAGACTCTACACACCAGAGGTTAGCTGTGATAGACTGTACACCCCAGAGGTTAGCTGTGATAGACTGTACACACCAGAGGTTAGCTGTGATAGACTGTACACACCAGAGGTTAGCTGTGATAGACTGTACACACCAGAGGTTAGCTGTGATAGACTGTACACCCCAGAGGTTGGCTGTGATAGACTGTACACCCCAGAGGTTAGCTGTGATAGACTGTACACCCCAGAGGTTGGCTGTGATAGACTCTGCACTCCAGAGGTTAGCTGTGATAGACTGTACACCCCAGAGGTTGGCTGTGATAGACTGTACACCCTAGAGGTTGGCTGTGATAGACTGTACACCCCAGAGGTTGGCTGTGATAGACTGTACACCCCAGAGGTTCAGCTGTGATAGATTCTGTACACCCCAGAGGTTGGCTGTGATAGACTGTACACCCCAGAGGTTGGCTGTGATAGACTGTACACCCCAGAGGTCAGCTGTGATAGATTCTACACCCCAGAGGTTGGCTGTGATAGACTCTACACACCAGAGGTTAGCTGTGATAGACTGTACACCCTAGAGGTTGGCTGTGATAGACTGTACACCCTAGAGGTTGGCTGTGATAGACTGTACACCCTAGAGGTTGGCTGTGATAGACTGTACACCCTAGAGGTTGGCTGTGATAGACTCTACACCCTAGAGGTTAGCTGTGATAGATTCTACACCCCAGAGGTCCCTCTATGTTGGACTATCTATTCTAGAGCCCTGACACTGCTTTTAGAAATGAGGCTAGGCATTCCCGCTAGCGGGATAACTTCCGGTGAAACTGGAGGGCGCGGTTTTCAAATAAATAATCATAACAATTATGGATATTAAACATTTATGTACATACAAGTGTCTTATATCGGTTAAAAGCTTCAATTCTTGTTAATCTACCTGCACTGTCTGATTGACAGAATGCTTTGCAGTGAAAACATGCCATGTGATTGTTTGAGGATGGCACCCCACATCAAAATATTTTTCCACCGGCACAGGTTTCATAAAATCACAAATATCTATTAAATATTAATTTACGTTTTGAAGGATTTGTCATCCAAAGGGTCCCAGCGACAACATGTAGTGTCATTTTGTTAAATAAAATCCTTCTTTATGTCCCAAAAAGCCTGTATAGATGGCGACATCGATTTGAGTAATCCACTCATTCAACATGCAGAGGAAGGAATCCAAAAAGCTACCGCTAAACTTTGTTAAAACAAGTCAAAATACATTTCTATTTAATCCTCAGATACCTTAAAATGTATTTAAACTTTAATATTTCTTACGGAAAGAAGTATGTTCAATAGGACAATGATATTAGCAGGTGCGTGTCCCCTTCATCTCATGCGCATACACACATTTCCAAGTCTGTGTCCCTATAGTAAAACTCATTGTTCTTACTCATTTTGGAAGAAACAAGCCTGAAACCTTGAACACAGAGTCCTGACATCGAGTGAAGCAATAGGAATTGCCAATACGTTCCATTGGAAGAGCATGGGCTCTCAGAAAAATGTATATTCCGGTTGGTTTTTCTTTTGGATTTTCTCCTACCATATCTATTGTGTTATAGTCTCCTACAGTATTTTAACATTTCTATAAACGTCAGAGTGTTTTCTTTCCAATGGTACCAATTATATGCATATCCTGGCTTCAGGGCCTGAGCAACAGGCAGTTTACTTTGGGCACATCAGTCAGGCGGAAATTGAGAAAAATAGACCCTAGCCTGAAGAAGCACCTTGACGTTGTTGTAGCAGTCTCCTGTACACCATACACCAGCAGATGTCTTACATCTGGTAGAGGATGATGGTGAGTCAGTGTTCGACTCCATGACAGTCAAATCAGATGGTAGATATGGTAGTTATTCATGTATTCACATGGTAAAGTCATTATAGTTGGGACCAGCACCATATGATTGCTATCTTTGTCCAAACCGCTGAGTGAGCTTCAGGATGGGTGTATGCTGTACTGATGTTAAACTGACCCATTGACTGAAATCAGATGCAGAGGGTCGTGACTGGCTACCACCGTCTTTACCCCACATCCCAACTCTCATCGTTTCCAGGGCAGAAGGTGGGCCAAGTTGTTCTGAAATTGACATGCTGCACCAGACTGACACTCACTCAGAGGTAACAAGCTGCCCTTGACCCCCCTCTCTCACACCGCTATCCCCCACTCTCCTCCACCCCCCTCCACTCAGGGCCCAGTGGTCCGTCAGTAAGGGCAGGAAAACGCTGACACCGGCGGGTGGCTGCTACGGCTGCTCGTTACTGCCGTCCACATTTCAGAGCTGTCAGGAAGGCCAGTGGTGACAGGGGGAAATTGGGCTGACTGCTTTCTGCAGGGTATTCCCCCTCTCTCTATCTCTCTCGCTCTCTCTCTGGGCTCTGACCTGATTTATGGGAGAGAGAGGCAGCATGGATTCATTATTTGTTACTTTTATTTATTGAATTTTTTTAGGTATTTTTCTTAAAACTGCGTTGTTGGTTAAGGGCTGTTAAATTCCTGTTGTATTTGGCGCATGTGACAAATAACATTTGATTTGATGATACAGTTACTAGACCCCACTGCCATCTGTAATAGCAGTCATGGAAAGACAGGAAATGATATCAGGACCAGTGGAGGTAGTGTTATCGATTGCAGATGGTCTAGTTGGAAATGAGTTGGAAATGAGCCATTTCTTCTCAATAACACAAATGTAACACATCATGAGTGTGTCCCTCCCCTTCACCCCTTCTCCCCCCTTCACCCCTCCTGCCTCCTGCCTCCCCTTCACCCCTCATCTTCCTATCCCCTCCTGCCTTCCCTTCACTCCTCCTGTCTCACCTTCACCCCACGTTTCCTCTTCACCCCTCCTACCTCCTGTTCACCCCTCATCTTCCTGTCCCCTCCTGCCTCCCCCTCCTGCCTCTCCTTCTCCCCTTCTGTCTCCCCCTCCTGCCTCCCTTTCCCCCCTCCTGCCTCCCCTTCACCCCTCCTGCCTCCCATTCTACCTTCCTGCCTCCCCTTCAACCCTCATCTTCCCGTCCCCTCCTGCCTCCCCTTCACCCCTCATCTTCCCGTCCCCTTCCTGCCTCCCCTTCAACCCTCATCTTCCCGTCCCCTCCTGCCTCCCCCTCCTGCCTCTCCTTCTCCCCTTCTGCCTCCCCGTCCTCTTCTGTCTCCCCCTCCTGCCTCCCTTTCCCCCCTCCTGCCTCCCCTTCACCCCTCCTGCCTCCCATTCTACCTTCCTGCCTCCCCTTCAACCCTCATCTTCACGTCCCCTCCTGCCTCCCCTTCACCCCTCCTGCCTCCCCTTCAACCCTCCTGCCTCCCCTTCACCCCTCATCTTCCTGTCCCCTCCTACCTCCCCTTCAACCCTCATCTTCCCGTCCCCTCCTGCCTCCCCTTCACCCCTCCTGCCTCCCCTTCACCCCTCCTGCCTCCCCTTCAACCCTCCTGCATCTCCTTCACCCCTCATCTTCCCGTCCCCTCCTGCCTCCCCTTCACTCCTCCTGCCTCCCCTTCACCACTCCTGCCTCCCCTTCACCCCTCATCTCCCTTCACCCCTCCTATCTCCCCTTCACTCCTCCTGCCTCCCCTTCAACCCTCATCTTCCCGTCCCCTCCTGCCTCCCCTTCACTCCTCCTGCCTCCCCTTCGACCCTCATCTTCCCGTCCCCTCCTGCCTCCCCTTCACCACTTCATCTCCCCTTCTCCCCTTCCCCCTCCTCCCCTTCCCATCTCCTCCTCCTCTCCTGCCTCCCCTTCACTCCTGCCTCCCCTTCACCACTTGTCTCCCCTTCAACCCTCATCTTCCTGCCCCCTCCTGCCTCCCTTTCACTCCTCCTGCCTCCCCTTCACCCCTCATCTTCCTGTCCCCTCCTCCCTCCCCTTCTCTCCTCCTGCCTCCCCTTCACACCTTGTCTCCCCTTCACCCCTCCTTCCCCCCCTTCACTCCTCCTGCCTCCCCTTCACACCTTGTCTCCCCTTCACCCATCATATCCCCGTCCCCTCCTGCCTCCCCTTCACCCATCATCTCCCCTTCCCCTTCTGCCTCCCCTTCACCCCTCATCTCCCCCTCCCCTTCTGCCTCCCCTTCACCCATCATCTCCCCTTCCCCTCCTGCCTCCCCTTCTCTCCTCCTGCCTCCCCTTCACCCATCATCTCCCCGGCCCCTCCTGCCTCCCCTTCACCCCTCTTGCCTCCCCTTCACCCCTCATCTCCCCCTCCCCTTCTGCCTCCCCTTCACCCCTCCTGCCTCTCCGTCCCCCTCATCTCCCCATCCCCTCCTGCCTCCCCTTCACCCCTCATCTCCCCTCCCCTCCTGCCTCCCCTTCACCCCTCATCTCCCCGTCCCCTCCTGCCTCCCCTTCACTCCTCCTGCCTCCTCTTCACTCCCCCCTCGTCTCATCTCCCCTTCCCCTCCTGCCTCCCCTTCACCCCCCTTCACCCCTCATCTCCCCCTCCCCCCTCCTGCCTCCCCTTCACCCCTCATCTCATCCCGTCCCCTCCTGCCTCCCCTTCACTCCCTCCTGCCTCCTCTTCACCCCTCGTCTCCCTTCTCCCCCTCCCCTTCACCCCTCATCTCCCCCTCCCCTTCACCCTCCCTCATCACCCCTCCTCCCCGTCCCCTCCTCCTCCCCACCCCCTCCCCCGTCTCCCCTCCCCTCCCCTTCACCCCTCATCTCCCCGTCCCCTCCTCTTCATCTCCCCCCTTCACCCCTCACCCCTCCTGTCTCCCTCCTCCTGCCCCCTTCACCCCTCATCTCCCCGTCCCCTCCTGCCTCCCAGGCTGTTGATGCTCGGTTGGCCTGTGGAGAGAGCAGACAGAGGACTCTTCTGTGAGAGGGCTCACCAATGGGGAGTTTATCTGTGATTAGTGCACATTGGATAAACTAATCCTTGAGAAGTAAGCTGCTTCAAGGGGCTCAGTCCCTTCTCCTGGGAGAGAGGGTTCTGGCTGCGCCACACTAATACCCCTATCCCCATTAACACATACACACACACAAAGGCACAGGAGGGCGTAAAGAACACATGGGTGACATTTTCACATAAAAAAGTTACATTTAAACAAGGCTTTATGAATACAGTCACACACACACACACACACGCACACACACACACACACACACACACACACACACACACACACACACACACACACACACACACACACACACACACACACACACACACACACACACACACACACACACACACACACACACACACACACACACACACACACACACACACACACACACACACACACACACACACACACACACACACACATACAAAATCCCACACAATCTTTGCAGTACCACCTGCTAACCCACAACCATAATGTTACCCTCTCCCCTGCAGCTCATCAGGGATTAGGGAAATTGCCTGGAATGAAATAAATATGTTCTTTGATGGTCCTTTTTTATACACATGGAGGCACATGACAGCTGGAGATTCTCTCTGGAGACAGGAAGAAAGACCAGAGCCATTTTAAAACAGAGAGAAGAATGGTGCTTCCTCTATCCAGCCATTTCACGCTGGTTATTTTAGCTTGTGCTTATGCAATGATGAGATTTCTGCATAGACTAATCTTGATGAGTCATCAGTAGGCCTACAGAGTTGAATAGATATCTGGTGGTGTATTACGTCAGAACAGTATAACTCCAAATCCTTTCTACAGATGTTAATGAGCAGAGTCTGCCAACACTGTGCCCACCAGACCACAGCCTTTCCCTCCCCTGACTCTGATTGGAGCTGGAAGTTCTGGAACGTTCTCCTGTGTGTCGTCACACGTGGCCAATACACCTTCTAGACTAACATCTACCCCTTCAACAGCACATGTGGAACCCTGGCATTCCCTGGCCCCCAGGTTACATGTGGGCACCGCAACGCCCTGAGAAGCCGTGCCCAGCTGAATGCCAGCTGCCTGATGGAGAGGGTGGAGAAATGACCCGGTGTGTGTGTGGGTGGAGCCGAGAGAATGGCCATCTGTAATTGTGCCCTACTCATACAGGGTCTAATCCAGCCTCAGTTGATGGTCTGTGAAAGCTGCCCTCCTGTAGAGGGAGGAGGAGGGGAAAGGAGAGGGAGTTTAGCAAGGTAATTGCAGGGTTTAGCAGGGCCCTGCCGTCCTACCGCACAGCGAGCTCAGGTTTAGCGCTGTGGAAACATAATACACACTCTTCCTGCCCCGTCACTTGTGGGTCTTGTGGATGGTTATGGTGGTAGAAGTACTAAGGAACAGAATCCTTCTCTCCATAATCAGGGGATAATTATTTAGGATTCAACTGTCATTTCCTTAAACCCCATGTTTTCAATTCACT
Organism: Oncorhynchus keta; assembly: GCF_023373465.1. NCBI lineage: Eukaryota > Metazoa > Chordata > Actinopteri > Salmoniformes > Salmonidae > Oncorhynchus > Oncorhynchus keta. The sequence continues at coordinate 36,623,445 of NC_068438.1, read as the reverse complement.
TAAATCTGCAGTGAACAGTAGCGTGTGTGAGCCAATCTGTCCCTGATACAGGAGTGAGTTAGGTGTAGTGGTCCTAGGAGACTGAGAGATGTGGGGGTCAGTGTTGTGATTAGTCTAAATGTCATACAGAGATGTAAGCCCCCTGTATAGATCTCCTTAATGTCCTCTCACTCTGTCCTCCAGCACCAGTCGATGCTAGCCTCTCTGCATACATCTTTTAACAACCTGTACATATTGACTAGTACATAGTGATGGAGATCCCTCCACTCCCTCCAGGCCCACTCACATCACATCACAGTCATGTCCATTCAGTCACCTCTGACCTTAAAACCGCCCCTGGTCCTAAGTTCATTTTATCATAATGAATGCACTATGCTATTGTAATTAGACACAGTGTGAGGGGTAGAGGGGTAGAGGGGTAGAGGGGGAGAGGGGTAGAGGGGGAGAGGGGTAGATGGGGAGAGGGGTAGAGGGGGAGAGGGGGAGAGGGGTAGAGGGGTAGAGGGGGAGAGGGGTAGAGGGGGAGAGGGGGAGAGGGGGAGAGGGGTAGAGGGGGGAGGGGGAGAGGGGGAGAGGGGTAGATGGGGAGAGGGGGAGAGGGGTAGATGGGGAGAGGAGTAGAGGGGGAGAGGGGTAGAGGGGTAGGGGGAGAGGGGTAGAGGGGGAGAGGGGTAGAGGGGGAGAGTGGGAGAGGGGGAGATGGGTAGAGGGGGAGAGGGGGAGATGGGGAGAGGAGTAGAGGGGGAGAGAGGGGTAGAGGGGGAGAGGGGTAGATGGGGAGAGGGGTAGAGGGGGAGAGGGGGGAGAGGGGGAGATGGGTAGAGGGGGAGAGGGGGAGATGGGTAGAGGGGGAGAGAGGTAGAGGGGGAGAGGGGGAGAGGGGGAGGCTTTTGTCATTCAGCCATTGAACTCTTTAGAATTCCTTTATGTGAAATATTTTTTTTACTCTCTGATTTATAGTTATAGAGATGGTTAACTTGACTGGCTGTATCCATGATTTTCTATCGTACATTTCAATACATATCAAAAAGTCCTTGTGTGTTATAGTATTGGCATTATGTGTTTTGTAAATCACATGTGGTGAAATTGTCCATGGAAATACACTGTACAGCACTGTGAGAAGGACTGTGGAGCCGGCACATGGCAGAGTAGTCAACACAACCTGTCAGTTGAACAGTGTTTGGGACAGACCCTGGTAATGCTTTCAGAACAACGTCAGTGCAGCCGTACTGTACCTCTTTGAAGGCCAGATGTTTCTACTGACTGCCTCTGTGGCCATGTGATTTCATTACTGTCAACTAACTACAAGGAGGGAGTTAGATTTCTTCTCACACATTTCACATTTCTCACACATTTCACTTTTCATCAACTCTGGGATTGTGAATAGGTATTACACAGGAAATGTGATATGTTCCGCATTGTTGCAATTAGCAATCAAAAGTTAATTGTGTCACTCCGAGCTACTGTGCTTCAGTCTGTTTTGGTGAAACATCTCGTTTGAGTGTGTGCTTGGTCTGGGTGCAGCTACATCAGCTACAATCTCAGCTTTGTTTCAACCACAGTGGAGAGAGACGTTGATCATGTGGAGATGGACTCTGCTTGCTTTGGGACATTTGTTTCAACCACAGTGGAGAGAGACGTTGATCATGTGGAGATGGACTCTGCTTGCTTTGGGACATTTGTTTCAACCACAGTGGAGAGAGACGTTGATCATGTGGAGATGGACTCTGCTTGCTTTGGGACATTTGTTTCAACCACAGTGGAGAGAGACGTTGATCATGTGGAGATGGACTCTGCTTGCTTTGGGACATTTGTTTCAACCACAGTGGAGAGAGACGTTGATCATGTGGAGATGGACTCTGCTTGCTTTGGGACATTTGTTTCAACCACAGTGGAGAGAGACGTTGATCATGTGGAGATGGACTCTGCTTGCTTTGGGACATTTGTTTCAACCACAGTGGAGAGAGACGTTGATCATGTGGAGATGGACTCTGCTTGCTTTGGGACATTTGTTTCAACTAGGTGCTAATGATCAGCAGCACGGCAGATGTGTGTGTGTTCCTCTAATTCCCATGCAGTACGGTGTGGCTGGCTACGTCCCACTGTAGAGGAAATGGAAAAGAATGCCTGTCCCATCCAGTGCGGGGGCGTTGTGTTGATGTGGTGAAATGAGGGGTAGAGAGGGGGAAGCGGACGGGGACTTGGACTCCCCTCCCAGGTCCCAGAGCTCAGTCCAATAACCACAGCCAGACCAGAGTTTCTCCTCTGGGGTCACCACTGCCTTGTAGGGAGCAGCGCCAGGCACAGAAACAACAGAGAGCAAAGGGAAGTCATTATCGAGCCGGCCTGCCTCTAGCTTGCCTTGCTGCCTGGCGTTCACCTTGAATTATTATGACCCTGTCCAATGTAAACACACAAGGAAACTCAACAGAGTTCAGTGATTTATAACAGAAAGGGGGAGGGGGAAGAATTATCAGGGATGACGAATTGTGAAAGTGAGAGATTACATCAAGCAATTTGTTCAGTTCAAAGGATCACACTTTTCAATGGAGTCCTTGCTGTTTTGGAAATTAAAGACTTCTCATTATTACAGTTATTTCAATGTACTGTTCCCATGTTTGATTCCACCCCTGCAGAGTCACCACTTGTTTTCGCACTCAAAGGCATCCTTGAAAATAAATGGCTAATGAGTGTGTTTGGGTGAAGACAATGTGTTTGTTCTAGATTGTTTGTTCATGTGTTTTATGGAAAAGCAGTGCCTCAGTGTGTATGTGCACAAGTCTGTGTGTTTGCCGGTGCATATGTGTGTAACATGGCAATTAAGGTATTATTGATAGCATATGAAGTTGGAGAGGCATAGCAGGAAGAGATTAATACATTTTACCTGCATCACTTTGTCCTCCTGTGTGTGTGTGTGTGTGTGTGTGTGTGTGTGTGTGTGTGTGTGTGTGTGTGTGTGTGTGTGTGTGTGTGTGTGTGTGTGTGTGTGTGTGTGTGTGTGTGTGTGTGTGTGTGTGTGTGTGTGTTTGTGTGTGTTTGTTTGTGCTTGTGCGTGTGTGAGTAAAGATTTCCTCTCTCCTATATATGAGCCAAGGCCAATGAATTCCAGGTTGAAAAAATAATTGATTGTATCATTTTTCTTTTAGTAAACATTGAAAAACACCAAACAAGGGTTAAATAAAAAAAATATATCCTCATCAATCTACACACAATACCTCATCATGTCAATGTAGATTTTTTTTTTTTTTAGCAAATTTATCGAAATTGAGCTCATGTGCATCCTGTTTCAATTGACCATCCTTGAGATGTTTCTACAACAAGCCTAAGATCACCATGCGCAATGCTAAAAGTCGTCTGGAGTGGTGTAAAGCTTGCCACCATCGGATTCTGGATCAGTGGAAACGCATTCTTTGTAGTGATGAATCACGCTTCACCATCTGGCAGTCCGATGGACGAATCTGAGTTTGTATGTCAGGAGAACGCTACCTGCCTGAATGCATAGTGCCAACTTTAAAGTTTGGTGGAGGAGGAATAATGGTCTATAGGGCTATTTTACATGGTTTGGGCTAGGCCCCTTAGTTCCAGTGAAGGGAAATCTTAGCGCTACAGCATACAATAACATTCTAGATGATTCTGTGCTTCCATCTTTGTGGCAACAGTTTGGGGAAGGCCCTTTCCTGTTTCAGCATGACAATGCCCACGTGCACAAAACATGGTCCATACAGAAATGGTTTGTCTAGGTTGGTGTGGAAGAACTGGCCTGCACGGAGCCCTCACCTCAACCCCATCAAACACATTTGGGGTGAATTGGAACGGCAACTGTGAGTCGGGCCTAATTGCCCAACATCAGTCCCCAACGTCATTAATGCTCTTTTGGAGGAATGGAAGAAAGTCCCCTCCAGCAGGTGTATCTCACTGATCATCCCTAAAGCCAGGAAGCTGCCCCAGTACTCTGGAGGCTGTGACTGGAAGCAGCAAAGCTGGTGGACCAACTTTATTGATGCCCATGATTGAGGAATGAGATATCCGAGCAGCTAAGGGGTCCACAAACGTCTTAGGTAAATAGTAGTGTATTACTGTGCCTCTTCACATTACTGTTTTTCACTGTTTTGATATTTACTTTCCTCCTCTTTTGAACACCAATATCTCTACCTGTACATGCCCATCTGATCATTTATCACTCCAGTGTTAATCTGCAAAATTGTATTATACATACATACATCATGCCTTTTGCATACATTGTATACAGACTGCCCATTTTTTCTACTGTGTTATTGACTTACATACATGTTTACTCCATGTACACATAACTCTGTGTTGTCTGTTCACACTGCTATGCTTTATCTTGGCCAGCACGCAGTTGCAAATGAGAACTTGTTCTCAACTAGCCTACCTGGTTAAATAAAGGTGAAAATAAAAAATAAAAAAATAAATAAAAACACATTAATGCTCTTTTGGAGGAATGGAAGAAAGTCCCCTCAGCATTGCTCCGACATCTAGCAGGAAGCTGCCCCAGACGAGTGGAGGCTGTTATAGCAGCAAAGGGTGGGACCAACTCCATATTGATGCCCATGATTGAGGAATGAGATGTTCGATGAGCAGGGGTCCACAAACGTTTGGTAATGTAGTGTATTACTGTGCCTCTTCACATTAGCATCTTCTCACTGTGATCCTCTTCTCATACACATACACATACGCACACACACTCAGGATACGCACTCACACACACACACACACACACACACACACACACACACACACACACACACACACACACACACACACACACACACACACACACACACACACACACACACACACACACACACACACACACACACACACAGGCAGAACACACACAAACACAGATAGGGTGTTACAGCCCTCTCCAGTGCTCTAATGGAAGGTTAATCTCTTAATCCCAGTTACCCTTTTGCCTGGCTAACCAAACTCCTTGTTCTGGCTAAACGCTATGCCACACCACACGGACGTTCCTTTCTTCTCCGCAAGGAGTCTGGATCTGAGTTCCTCCCTGACAATTTCTAGAACACAAACACATTCTAACCCTTCTGATTGGTCCCAGAAACCGAAAGGTTGGGCCAAAGTCAGAACACGTGGGTAAAGCGGTGTTTTTTTAAAATTCGTCAGTGGCCTTGATACTCTGATTGGTTAGAGATGATCCAATCGCTGATGACTTTCTTTTGTACACCCCTCATTTTGACCTCACCACAAAATACTTTACTCAGTCTGAGATTGAAATAAGTAGCGAAAGATAGAGCTCAGTTTGAGTCAATAGCTAAGTAAACCTTCCCATTGAGAATCTTAAGCTTATGGTCCAGGAGAATATGTCCAACCACAACAACCACAACACCCTGGCCTGAAAGACATTCTCACTAACACAGGGTCCTATCTAAGGCAATTAACTTGGCTCAGCCCAACACAGAAGCTGCCTCCTCACAGAATTCCAGTCTGAAGAAGAAGACATGCACCAGTCACAGAACCCCATTCTGAAATCAAATCAAGTGATACAACCCTAACTGTCTAGTTTGCTGACCTGGGAGAGAAGAGGCCAGGGTCCCCTCGGCTATTTCCACACAAAATACACTTCTTAGCACTAAAATGCAGTCTAGTACTCCTCCTCTTCTCAACACTAAAATGCAGTCTCGTACTCCTCCTCTTCTCAACACTAAAATACAGTCTAGTACTCCTCTCCTCAACACTAAAATTCAGTCTAGTATTCATCCTCTTCTCAACACTAAAATACAGTCTAGTATTCATCCTCTTCTCAACACTAAAATACAGTCTAGTACTCCTCCTCTTCTCAACACTAAAATACAGTCTAGTACTCCTCTCCTCTTCTCAACACGAAAATACAGTCTAGTATTCATCCTCTTCTCAACACTAAAATCCAGTCTAGTACTCCTCCTCTTCTCAACACTAAAATACAGTCTAGTACTCCTCCTCTTCTCAACACTAAAATACAGTCTAGTACTCCTCTCCTCTTCTCAACACTAAAATACAGTCTAGTACTCCTCCTCTTCTCAACACTAAAATACAGTCTAGTACTCCTCCTCTTCTCAACACTAAAATACAGTCTAGTACTCCTCTCCTCTTCTCAACACGAAAATACAGTCTAGTATTCCTCCTCTTCTACTAAAATACAGTCTAGTACTCCTCTCCTCTTCTCAACACTAAAATACAGTCTAGTACTCCTACTCTTCTCAACACTAAAATACAGTCTAGTACTCCTCTCCTCTTCTCAACACTAAAATACAGTCTAGTACTCCTCCTCTTCTCAACACTAAAATACAGTCAAGTATTCATCCTCTTCTCAACACTAAAATACAGTCTAGTATTCATCCTCTTCTCAACACTAAAATACAACCCCATCAAACACATTTGGGGTGGGTTCTTAATATTCCTCCTCTTCTCAACACTAAAATACAGTCTAGTATTCATCCTAGCCACCTCAGCTCCTCAGTCCCAGAAGAAAGGGGGCATATGAAATTAGATTTGGGTTCCTCCCTCACCCTCACCCCTTCCGTTCACCTACCCCCTCTAGTCAGAGAGGCGGCATAATGCCCACCCCAGGGTGACTCCACTGGGAAAAGAGAGGGAAGAGAGTAGAAAAGGAATGAGAGAAAGAGGGAAGAGTGAAAAGAGAGTAGAGAGGGAAGAGAGGAGAGAGGGATGAGAGGAGAGAAGGATGAGAGGAGATAAGGATGAGAGGGGAGAGGGATGAGAGTAGAGGGGGAAGGGAGGAGAGAGGGATGAGAGGGATGAGATTAGAGGGGGAAGAGAGTAGAGAGGCATGAGAGGGGAGAGGGATGAGAGTAGTAGGGAAGAGAGTAGAGAGGGATGAGAGGAGAGTGGGGAAGAGAGTAGAGGGGGATGAGATGAGAGGGGGAAGGAGTAGTGAAATAGATGAATAATACATGTGAGAGTGTTTGTGAACCATCTGTGTTTGTGCCAGGGTTCCTGAGGTTGTGGTGGGGGGCTCCGATGCCCCAGGGTCAGAGTTCACAGCGCTGGCGTGTCAGGGGTGCCAGAGCAGCCGCAGCAAAACAAAGAACTCCCTGATGTCCCTTTGATCCAGATTAGCCCTACAGGGCGAGGCATGAACTCCTCCACGTTCTTACCGTTGTTGATTGTTTTGGTTGATTTTCTTGTAGTGTCTCATCTTTCTCTGTTCTCCAGCCCTCCCTAAGCAACACAATCTGATCAGTGGCACAACACAGTACCCTGCCCTGTATTTTTTGATTGATTGATAGCAGAGGCTGGTTTGAACCTTGTTCAAAGGCAGGGTTCATTGACGAGGTAGTGATTTTCTTTGTGAGTCTCATGATGGGTTGTTGTTCTGGTATGGCATAGTGTGTATGGGTGATGCAAGGTGAGTACAGTCATGGCCAAAAGTTTTGAGAATGACACAAATACTAATTTCCACAAAGTTTGCTGCTTTGCTTTAGATAGTTTTGTCAGATGTAACTATGGAATGCTGAAATATAATTACAAGCATTTCATAAGTCTCAAAGGCTTTTATTGACAATTACATGAAGTTGATGCAAAGAGTCAATATTTGCAGTGTTGACCCTTCTTTTTCAAGACCTCTGCAATCCGCCCTGGCATGCTGTCAATTAACTTCTGGGACACATCCTGACTGATGGCAGCCCATTCTTGCATAATCAATGCTTGGAGTTTATCAGAATTTGTGGGTTTTTGTTTGTCCACCCGCCACTTGAAGATTGACCACAAGTTCTCAATGGGATTTAAGGTCTGGGGAGTTTCCTGTTCATGGACCTAAAATATCGATGTTTTGTTCCCCGAGCCACTTAATTATCACTTATGCCTTATGGAAAGGTGCTCCATCATGCTGGAAAAGGCATTGTTCATCACCAAACTGTTCCTGGATGGTTGGGAGAAGTTGCTCTCAGAGGATGTGTCGGTACCATTCTGTGTTCTCAGGCAAAATTGTGAGTGAGCCCACTCCCTTGGCTGAGAAGCAACCCCACACAGGAATGGTCTCAGGATGCTTTACTGTTGCCATGGCACAGGACTGATGGTAGCGCTCACCTTGTCTTCTCCGGACAATCTTTTTTCCGGATGCCCCAAACAATCGTAAAGGGGATTCATCAGAGAAAATGACTTTGCCCCAGTCCTCAGCAGTCCAATCCCTGTACCTTTTGCGGAATATCTGTCCCTGATGTTTTTCCTGGAGAGAAGTGGCTTCTTTGCTGCCATTCTTGACACCAGGCCATCTTCCAAAAGTCTTTGCCTCACTGTGCGTACAGATGCACTCACACCTGCCTGCTGCCATTCCCGAGCAAGCTCTGTACTAGTGGTGCCCCGATCCCGCAGCTGAATCAACTTTAGGAAACAGACCTGGTGCTTGCTGGACTTTCTTGGGTGCCTTGAAGCCTTTTTCATAACAATTGAACCGCTCTACTTGAAGTTATTTATGATCCGATAAATGTTTGATTTAGGTGCAATCTTACTGGCAGCAATATCCTCGCCTGTAAAGCCCTTTTTGTGCAAAGCAATGATGACAGCACGTGTTTCCTTGCAGGTAACCATGGTTGACAGAGGAAGAACAATGATTCCAAGCACCACCCCCTTTTGAAGCTTCCAGTCTGTTTTTATTTTAATTTTATTTTTTTATTACCTTTATTTTACTAGGCAAGTCAGTTAAGAACAAATTCTTATTTTCAATGACGGCCTAGGAACAGTGGGTTAACTGCTATTCGAACTCAATCAGCATGACAGAGTGTTCTCCAGCCTTGTCCTCGTCAACACTCACACCTGTGTTAATGAGAGAATCACTGACATGATATCAGCTGGTCCTTTTGTGGCAGGGCTGAAATGGAGTGGAAATGTTTTTGGGGGATTCAGTTCATTTGCATGCAAAGAGGGACTTTGCAATTAATTACCATTAATCTGATCACTCTTCATAACATTCTGGAGAATATGCAAATTGCCATCATACAAACTTAGGCAGCAGACTTTGTGAAAATTAATATTAGTGTCATTCTCAAACCCTCTGGCCACGACAGTGGCCAAAAGTAAAATCTCAGTCCAAACAATAACAAGCCCGCTTTCCTCCAATAATCAGCCTATTGTAGCATAGAGGGAGAGGGGAAACTTGTGGCCTGTAAAGCCAAAGGTTTAATCATGTTTTACATTTCAAATCACCGTACAGTGGAGCCTCTCTGTGTCATCTGGACTTGGTCTTGTGTGAGCTTGAGACAGTACAGGGGACAATAGAGAGCATAATGAGTCCTGGCTAGAATTCATTCCCTCTGATCTGAAGAGGAGCTTTGAATGTGTGCTCTGCTGCCTCTCTACAGACACTGCTTTTATGTAGCAATGGGAGAGAGATTTCAGTGCAAAGAGGGATAATATAGGTTACAATAGGTTATCACTGCTTTAGCTGCCGTTTCACCTCGGGGATGCAGACGTAATGCTCGCACTTATGAAGTATCTCCTTGCTGAATGGCTGTGACATTTTTAGGGCATTGAGAGCCATCTCATTTGCATTGTCAAAATGTTGAGCACAAATGCATCTTTGCCTTCTTTTTTATTTCCTGTTGTGTAATTAACATTCTTCCCAGGGAGAGAGATAACAACCTCACTCCTAGCTGTGTGATTATGTTGTAAAGTAGTGGTGTGACGCTCTGAGTCGGTGTGATTATGTGATAATGTAGTGGTGTGATGATCTGAGTCAGAGTCAGTCAACCGAAAGGTTGCTGGATCGAATCCCAGAGCTGACAAGGTAAAACATATGTCGTTCTGCCCTTGAACAAGGCAGTTAACCTACTGTTCCCCGGTAGGCCGTCATTGTAAATACGAATTTGTTCTTAACTGACTTGCCTAGTTAAATAAAGGTTAAACATTTTTTTTAAAGCAATATGATTAAGTTGTAATGTAGTGGTGTGATGCTTTGTCAATCAGCATAATAAGACAGAAATGGCCTGCTCTTAACTCTCAGCAGGTATTATTTAGTCAGACACACTACACATAGGACCTATAACACATCACCAACAACTAGACCTCACATTATTCACATAGGACCTATAACACATCACCAACAACTAGACCTCACATTATTCACATAGGGCCTATAACACATCACCAACAACTAGACCTCACACTATTCACATAGGACCTATAACACATCACCAACAACTAGACCTCACATTATTCACATAGGGCCTATAACACATCACCAACAACTAGACCTCACATTATTCACATAGGGCCTATAACACATCACCAACAACTAGACCTCACACTATTCACATAGCACCTATATCACATCACCAACAACTAGACCTCACATTATTCACATAGCACCTATATCACATCACCAACAACTAGACCTCACATTATTCACATAGCACCTATATCACATCACCAACAACTAGACCTCACACTATTCACATAGGGCCTATATCACATCACCAACAACTAGACCTCACATTATTCACATAGCACCTATATCACATCACCAACAACTAGACCTCACATTATTCACATAGCACCTATATCACATCACCAACAACTAGACCTCACATTATTCACATAGCACCTATATCACATCACCAACAACTAGACCTCACACTATTCACATAGCACCTATATCACATCACCAACAACTAGACCTCACATTATTCACATAGCACCTATATCACATCACCAACAACTAGACCTCACACTACACATAGGACCTATAACACATCACCAACAACTAGACCTCACATTATTCACATAGCACCTATAACACATCACCAACAACTAGACCTCACACTATTCACATAGGACCTATAACACATCACCAACAACTAGACCTCACATTATTCACATAGGGCCTATAACACATCACCAACAACTAGACCTCACATTATTCACATAGGGCCTATAACACATCACCAACAACTAGACCTCACATTATTCACATAGCACCTATATCACATCACCAACAACTAGACCTCACATTATTCACATAGGACATATATCACATCACCAACAACTAGACCTCACATTATTCACATAGCACCTATATCACATCACCAACAACTAGACCTCACATTATTCACATAGGGCCTATAACACATCACCAACAACTAGACCTCACATTATTCACATAGGACATATAACACATCACCAACAACTAGACCTCACATTATTCACATAGGACCTATATCACATCACCAACAACTAGACCTCACACTATTCACATAGCACCTATATCACATCACCAACAACTAGACCTCACATTATTCACATAGGACCTATAACACATCACCAACAACTAGACCTCACATTATTCACATAGGACATATATCACATCACCAACAACTAGACCTCACATTATTCACATAGGACCTATATCACATCACCAACAACTAGACCTCACACTATTCACATAGGACCTATAACATATCACCAACAACTAGACCTCACATTATTCACATAGGACCTATATCACATCACCAACAACTAGACCTCACATTATTCACATAGGACCTATATCACATCACCAACAACTAGACCTCACATTATTCACATAGGGCCTATAACATATCACCAACAACTAGACCTCACATTATTCACATAGGGCCTATAACATATCACCAACAACTAGACCTCACATTATTCACATAGGGCCTATATCACATCACCAACAACTAGACCTCACATTATTCACATAGGACCTATATCACATCACCAACAACTAGACCTCACATTATTCACATAGGGCCTATAACATATCACCAACAACTAGACCTCACATTATTCACATAGGGCCTATAACATATCACCAACAACTAGACCTCACATTATTCACATAGCACCTATATCACATCACCAACAACTAGACCTCACATTATTCACATAGGGCCTATAACACATCACCAACAACTAGACCTCACATTATTCACATAGGACCTATAACACATCACCAACAACTAGACCTCACATTATTCACATAGGCACCTATATCACATCACAAACAACTAGACCTCACATTATTCACATAGGGCCTATAACACATCACCAACAACTAGACCTCACATTATTCACATAGGACATATATCACATCACCAACAACTAGACCTCACATTATTCACATAGGGCCTATATCACATCACCAACAACTAGACCTTACACTATTCACATAGCACCTATAACATATCACCAACAACTAGACCTCACATTATTCACATAGCACCTATAACATATCACCAACAACTAGACCTCACATTATTCACATAGGACATATATCACATCACCAACAACTAGACCTCACATTATTCACATAGGGCCTATAACATATCACCAACAACTAGAACCCAATGGAATGGAAACACAAGGTATGACGTGAGCAGAAAGATGATCAAACCAATGATTTTTGTATTTTTATAACCTGCCAAGCGAGAAGAAGTGGCCGGTAGGCTGACTGTTATTTCGTTGGTTTCCAATAAAGATGCTCAAACTAGTTGGAAGGCTACGTGGCAGGACAGGCTCCATTATGGAGCAGCACACCTCAGGCTAGTACCCTGCAGACACCTCAGCCCCAGCCTCCCCTCTCTCCTTTAACAAGTGGATGTCAGTCCACGGGAATTTAAATTGTTTTCCTTGGCCTCAGACAATGGAATGATAATGGATGATGGAGATCAGCCAGGCATGCTGGAGGGAGGGGAAAGAAAATGGTCAAGGTTGGGAGAGTGAATTTCCTGGGGTCAGAGTTCAAGGGATTAAGCAGCTGTCAGAGGAGAGAATGGAGGGGTGGAAGAGAAGGAGGGCAGGTTGACGTTGGATGGGGAATGTGATAGAGGGTCTCAGACAGGGCTCTCCCTCTAGCCCCAGGTCACTGTTGGGTCTGTTTAGACCCTCCTGAAATGCAATGCTCGTTGCTGCTGTCTGACCCCTTACAGGGATGAACTGTGGTGTCTGGTTTTCAACATAAGAACAGAAACCATTCCAACCCTGTTGCTAAACCTCTTCTATGTTGTGTTCTCTTTTCTTCCATGTGTCCTCCTGAACACTCCTGGTGTCCGATACCCCCCTATTCAATGGTTACCTTGATTACTGCAGGTAAGTGTGGTCAACCCCTCTATCACAAACAGACACAATCACACACAACTGATTTTTCACAGTTCGTACACCGTTAACTACAGTTTCATACATACACATTAAGATGTATGTTAATTGAGACAGACATAGGGGGGACAGGGCAAGGCCAACTAAAGAGAGAGCATTGAGCTTAGTGAGATAATGCTTTTAACAGGATTTCCTACAGAAGTACTTAGCTCCCAAAAACACATTGAAACGTAAAGCTTGCCCAATCATCCAAGCCTGAGCAGTTTATATTTGTTCTGAGGACCAGTCTGTGTGTGTTTAAGGCCTGCTGGGAGGGAGAGAGCAGGCAGGAGAAGAGCAGCTTCATTTTCCTAAATTAAAACCGTGTGGTAGATATTGGAGCGGATGTGGGCTAAGGTTGCTTGACACCATGCACTTGTTGTACGAGTGTGTGTGTGTGCATGGTATGGGATGCGTGGCAGCAGATGGGCCCCTGGGGTGAGCAACAGCTGTAGGAGTTGATGTGGCCCAGCACAGAGCTGCACCACAGCACCCCTCTCCCAACAACAGCTCAAACATAGGGGCTGTAAATATGGCAGCCCTAGGGCCACTATTAAACCTATAACATCAACAATAGACCCCTTATTCCACCCCTCACACACCTCACAGCCTGCTATGCCCATATCTATAATCCCCAAAGAGGCAATGGGCACGGTCACCATCCCGGTACAGACCCATAAAACACCCATCAGGATTTCATCTAGGGCCTATAACATATCACACAACTTTATTCCATTTATTGAGGATAGGAGAACATAGGAGAGAACAAGGGAGAGGAGAGGAGATTATTCAGAGGGGGGAGAGGGAGGGGACCAACAAGGAGACCTCACATTATTCACATAGGACCTATAAGGGGGAGGATCAGGAAGGAGAGGAGACCTCACATTATTCAGGAGGGACCTATAGGAGATCACCAACAACTAGACCTCACATTAGGAGATAGGGCCTATAGGATATCACCAACAACTAGACCCCGCATTGTTTGATTATAACACATCACCAACAACTAGACCTCAGCTATTCACATAGCTGTTAACACATTGTTTTACTAGATCCTCACACTATTCACATTGTGACTTCATTCCAGGCGCTCACCAACATTGTGACTTCATTCCTTCAGGCTCTGTTCACATCACACAACTAGACCTCATTATTCCTTCAGGCCTGTTCTTTTACACATGACAACATTCCTTCAGCTCTGTTCTTTTTACATTGTGACTATCATTCCTTCAACTCTGTTCTTTTACATTGTGACTTCATTCCTTCAAGCTCTGTTCTTTTACATTGTGACTTCATTCCTTCAGGCTCTGTTCTTTTACATTGTGACTTCATTCCTTCACCAACAACTAGTCACTATTCACATAGTGACTTCATTCCTTCAGGCTCTGTTCTTTTACATTGTGACTTCATTCCTTCACCAACTCTAGACCTCACATTTTACATTGTGACTTCATTCCTTCAGGCTCTGTTCATTATTACATTGTGACTTCATTCCTTCAGGCTCTGTTCTCACATTATTTACATTGTGACTTCATTCCTTCAGGCTCTGTTCATTATTACATTGCACCTTCATATCACCAGGCAACTGACCTCACATTATTTACATTGTGACTTCATTCCTTCAGGCTCTGACCTTCTTTTACATTGTGACTATTCATTCCTTCAGGCTCTGTTCTTTCACATTGTGACTTCATTCCTTCAGGCTCTGTTCTTTTACATTGTGACTTCATTCCTTCAGGCTCTGTTCATTTTACATTGTGCCTTCATTCCTTCAGGCTCTGTTCTTTTACATTGTGACTTCATTCCTTCAACTCTGTTCTTTTACATTGACTTCATTCCTTGACTTCTTTTACATTGTGACTTCATTCCTTCAGGCTCTGTTCTTTTACATTGTGACTTCATTCCTTCAGGCTCTGTTCTTTTACATTGTGACTTCATTCCTTCAGGCTCTGTTCTTTTACATTGTGCCTATCATTCCTTCAGGCTCTGTTCTTTTACATTGTGAGCTTCATTCCTTCAGGCCTGTTTTTTATTTTTATAACCTTCATTCCTTCAGGCTGACTGTTCGTTTTTACATTGATGACTTCAAATTCCTTCAGGCTCTGTTCTTTTACATTGTGACTTCATTCCTTCAGGCTCTGTTCTTTTACAGTGACTTCATTCCTTCAGGCTCTGTTCTTTTACATTGTGACTTCATTCCTTCAGGCTCTGTTCTTTTACATTGTGACTTCATTCCTTCAGGCTCTGTTCTTTTACATTGTGACTTCATTCCTTCAGGCTCTGTTCTTTTACATTGTGACTTCATTCCTTCAGGCTCTGTTCTTTTACATTGTGACTTCATTCCTTCAGGCTCTGTTCTTTTACATTGTGACTTCATTCCTTCAGGCTCTGTTCTTTTACATTGTGACTTCATTCCTTCAGGCTCTGTTCTTTTACATTGTGACTTCATTCCTTCAGGCTCTGTTCTGGTTTTCAACATTGTGACTTCATTCCTTCAGGCTCTTCTATGTTGTGTTTCTTTTCTTCCACATTGTGACTTCATTCCTTCAGGCTCTGTTCTTTTACATTGTGACTTCATTCCTTCAGGCTCTGTTCTTTTACATTGTGACTTCATTCCTTCAGGCTCTGTTCTTTACATTGTGACTTCATTCCTTCAGGCTCTGTTCTTTTACATTGTGACTTCATTCCTTCAGGCTCTGTTCTTTACATTGTGACTTCATTCCTTCAGGCTCTGTTCTTTTACATTGTGACTTCATTCCTTCAGGCTCTGTTCTTTTACATTGTGACTTCATTCCCAGGCTCTGTGTGACTTCATTCCTTCAGGCTCTGTTCTTTTACATTGTGACTTCATTCCTTCAGGCTCTGTTCTTTTACATTGTGACTTCATTCCTTCAGGCTCTGTTCTTTTACATTGTGACTTCATTCCTTCAGGCTCTGTTCTTTTACATTGTGACTTCATTCCTTCAGGCTCTGTTCTTTTACATTGTGACTTCATTCCTTCAGGCTCTGTTCTTTTACATTGTGACTTCATTCCTTCAGGCTCTGTTCTTTTACAGACCCATTTGATTTCATTCCTTGCACTGACATTTATTTCATTCCTTCAGGCTCTGTTCTTTTACATTGTGACTTCATTCCTTCAGGCTCTGTTCTTTTACATTGTGACTTCATTCCTTCAGGCTACTGTTCTGTTTTTACATTGTGACTTCATTCCTTCAGGCTCTGTTCTTTTACATTGTGACTTCATTCCTTCAGGCTCTGTTCTTTTACATTGTGACTTCATTCCTTCAGGCTCTGTTCTTTTACATTGTGACTTCATTCCTTCAGGCTCTGTTCTTTTACATTGTGACTTCATTCCTTCAGGCTCTGTTCTTTTACATTGTGACTTCATTCCTTCAGGCTCTGTTCTTTTACATTGTGACTTCATTCCTTCAGGCTCTGTTCTTTTACATTGTGACTTCATTCCTTCAGGCTCTGTTCTTTTACATCGTGACTTCATTCCTTCAGGCTCTGTTCTTTTACATTGTGACTTCATTCCTTCAGTCTCTGTTCTTTTACATTGTGACTTCATTCCTTCAGTCTCTGTTCTTTTACATTGTGACTTCATTCCTTCAGGCTCTGTTCTTTTACATTGTGACTTCATTCCTTCAGGCTCTGTTCTTTTACATTGTGACTTCATTCCTTCAGGCTCTGTTCTTTTACATTGTGACTTCATTCCTTCAGGCTCTGTTCTTTTCAGTCTCCACATGTTTGGATCACACTCCTCTCTCTTTTTCGGTCTCTCTCGTTCTCTCGTTCTGTCATTCCCTCGTTCTCTTGTTCTCTCTCTCTCTCTCTCTCTCTCTCTCTCTCTCTCTCTCTCTCTCTCTCTCTCTCTCTCTCTCTCTCTCTCTCTTTCTCTCAATGGCCAACAAACACTCCTCCCTGGTATAGTCTTTTCTCACCAGTGTTGTTGTCAGGTGTTCCAAACAGACTCTTGTGAGATAGAAATTAGAGAAATAGACAGATGGAGAGAGAGAGAATACTTGAGAAACTCCACTTCAGTCCTTCATATTACCATGAGTGTAGAACAGTGACTACATATCTCTCTCTGTGGTACCATAGTAGGAGCAACAAAGTCTCCTGGTTGAGGCTGTGTGTAGAGGCTGTGTGTACTGGTCTGGTCATGAGACTGCGGATTTATATAGGATCGTCTGCTCTAGCGTGACATGTTCATTTTGCCAGGACAGGACAGGTGGTATTAGTTACTAGGCTGAAGATTAAAAGGAAGTCAAAACAACATGTTGTTTCTGAGACAAGATATTGTTGTAAGTGTTATAGTAGAGACACATAGTTATTTAGTATGTCTGTCCCTACAGAGCATTTTATTGTCAGACCAGTGGGTAGTGTTTGTGTGTTTTTGTTCCAATTTTTGTATGTATTTTGTGTGTGTGTGTGTGTATGTTGTTTGGGTGCATTTGTGTGTGTGACGGAGGAGGCATTTCTTGGATGTCTCTAAAAAGGCACCAATGTGTTGAACAAAGGGTTCAGCAGTACAGAAGCGTCCCCAGAGAGACATCTCAAAGGGCCT